>NC_136765.1:14569910-14769910 GCF_947034865.1 Barbatula barbatula | reverse complement strand
GTTCAAACGTTTGATGTTTGATGTTGTAATTTACACCCAAGTTTGTCATAATGGCAAATCTCACATGTAAGCTTCGGAACACAAAATACTTTGCTGAAGAAGCCTCTTTAACAAAAATTGTTATTTGTTGTTGAGAGGAAAGTAAAAGGATGTCATTGCCCCCCCCAAAGAAAGTAAAATCTTGTACGAGCCAATATCATGAGACAATACAGGAGATATGTGGAATGTTCTCATCACTGGAGACATATGTTTAGAGGTTTTTATAGGGAAAATCCATCTTTAAACCAAAAGTGACTCCAAAAATAGCAAATACTTGAAAGATGTTGGTAACAGAAACCGTTGCTCCCCATTAACTTGCATTGGTTTAGTCTATACAATTGAGGTCAGGGGACCAACGGTTTTTGGCAACCAACATTTTTTCAAATATCCTCTTTGGTGTTCTGTGGAAGAAAGACAGTCATACAGGTTTAAAATGACAACAGGGTAAAGAAACGCTGACAGAATTTTCATTTTGAGTGAACGGAGTCAAGGTGAACTATTCCTTTAAGATACCACTATAGGACAGTTCTCTCATCAGCGTACTGTCTCACACAGTCTGAAAACGTATCTACAATGTAGAAAATATAAGAACAGAACATAACATTGAGAAAGGTGTAAAACTGAACAGCAGACAATAAAAGAAAGTCTGCCACATCATAATTACATTTATTTTGACATCACATTTCATTGATGGTGATGCGGGTGTCACGATCCCAGTCCGTGCTTCCCTGTGTTTGTGAGCTTTTCTGTTACTTCCAGTCTGTGTCATGTGTTTCGTAGTCCGTTGTAGTTTTTGGTGTTAATTCGTCTTCACCAGGTTTGCCTTGTCATCTTGTTAAGTTCCAGTAAGCCCTTGTGTTCCAGTTGTCTAGTGTCAGTCGTTATTTGATGTTGCTTTGGTGTCCCTGTTGTTTGAGTACTTTAGTTCCTTGTTGCTTTGTTGAGTTGTATATGTCTTATGTTTAATTCCAGTCTATAGTTACTCACGTAACGGTGGGTCTGGCTGAACCTTCATGTGTAAGCGTAAAGTTAAACTTCAGTATTCAGCAGCATGTGTGAGATTAAAGCATGGTTCTCATTTAAACACATTAAACAGGTCACTCATAACACCAGCATGTGCTTCAGAAATGTCCTTTGTGTGCAGTATAAGGTATGCTGAAAGCTTTCAATCACTTGACCCTCTTCAGGCCATTTAACAGCCTGTTATGTAGCCAACTATTCAGGGATTTATCAAAGGAAAAAACGGGCATGCTAGATAAAAACCATTCATTCTCCTTAATTCATAATACTTATGAGCAAAGCAGGAAGAAAAATTCTAAAGATTTGCCAAAGAGGTTTGTTCTGGATAATACCATTTTATTTACTTTCTTTTCCCCGCAGAACACAAAAGAAGATATTTTGAAGAAAGTTGGTAACCGAACAGTGGTGGCACCCATTCACTTCTATTGTATTGACACAAAACCAAGACAAGTCAATGAGTAGGCAGCCGATTCGGTTCAGTGTGAATCAATTTCAATTTCCCTCTGCAAATTTAACAGATTGCATAACTCTGAATCCGAGTTCAGCATGTTTATCCAAGTATCTAAAATGTCATCGGGTCTTTCTTATTTTAGCTAGACCAGAACATACAAGTGTGACATCTCGCCAGGGGTCAATTATATTTCATATCCTCACTTGAACTCCGTGCCCTAAAGGATTCCCCAGTAAGAATTAGATGTGAATTGTTTTTAATAAGCCTGAGTTATTTCTATCATTTCAGTTATTACGTTTTATCCGCTCTGAAAGATCATAAAGCCACCAGTGACAGCCAAATGACAGCTAAATCTCAAGCCGAAACTTTCCATAAAGATCCATCATCAAAGAGGTCAGGAATGCTTCTGCTTTCATTTCATATTTGCTCTGGGCAGAACAATTGTTTGCACACTTGAGAAAATAACAGAATGGCTCAAATGTATTTTATATGGAGACAAAGTGTGTTGACTGGCGTTTTTCTTTTGACAGCATGTGGATGTTTATGTGAGCTCTGCAAGAGATCTGGTCTCATCAAAAACAATTTCATGCCAAATGTTTTGACCCTAAGCTCCAACAAGAAAAACAATACATAGTAGAGGGAAACAATAAACGCTTGAAGCAAAAAGAACTGTTAGGACTGATAGTTTTGTAGATTTATAGTGTGGTGATTCACACAAAAACTTTTCCTGAGACATTATAACATTTGTCGTTCATAAACTCAACACATCACTCCATCCTGTGCGTTTGTAAATATTTCAGACTAAAAGTGATAGTTCACCCAAAAATGCTAATTCTGTCATCATTTGCTCATCCTCTTGTCATTTAAACCTCTATGACTTTCTTTCTTCTGCAAAAAAACTAAAGAAGATATTCTGAAGAAAGTTGGTGACCAAACAGCACTGGACCCCATTCACTTCTATTATATGGACACAAAACCATTTATTTCTGGGTGTACTAACCCTTTAAGCGTTCAACAACGAATTAAAAGCGTCAGTGTTAGCCCTGTGTTTAACATTTTACTATGTTAAAAAACATTTGTTTTCTCCAAAATCAGGAAAGAAAGTGAAAGAAAAGTCTACATGTCTGATGATATGTGGAATGTTTTTGGAAATAGTGGTAAAACTGTGTCACTTTGGTTTTTTGAATATGAGGACTATGAATAATATAATGATTACTAATCTAGACTGTGATAAATCAGGTTGACAGTCCTGTTCAGGTTTTAGAAAGTGTCTTCGTCAGTTTGGTTCATTATGTATAATATAATGTTGATCTCATGGGGAGCTGTCTGTGGGAGTGTGCCTCATCTTCTTCAATATTTGTCCCTTCATCACATCTGACCTCATGTACATGTTTCACTCAGCAAGTTACGCAAATACTTTACTAAGCACCTGCAAACTCACGACCAATTCTGTTTTCAATTTGGAGCTTCAATACAGTTTCCTTGAGAAAAAACCTAACTCTGCATACCTAAGACGTATACGTAATGTTAGTGTTGTTATAAACAAACATTTGACTGCACCCCATACGTAATGATTCTAACTAAACTGTATGTTCTGTCTGTTCAGTGTTCTGTGTTTACAAAAAAATATATTTCAAGGAATAGAATGTTATCAATTAAAGTTGGTTTGTTATACAGACATTTTCCTGTGAAATAATTATTTTAGCCCAGTTGAAATGTTTTGTAGGTACAATACAAAAAAATAATGGAAGCTAAGTGCTTCCGTTTCCCTCATACAGCTCTTATTTGAGATTGGAGAGTTGGAGATACATTAGGTAGAATGAGAAACGCTGTCATAGCAGGATAGAAATATGATGTTCAGATGAATCAGAGTACTCGATGTGCTTATTACAGAACACTTTCAACGTTAAATATATTTTGCCGTCAAAAGAGAAGAATTTATACATTTAGCAATGTAAAATAAAATTTTAAACTATCCCAATTCTCAGCACAAAGTTAATGAATCTTTATTGTAAAGATGAATCATTAAAACGTATGTTTATACATTTAACTTTTTACATATATGTCCATACATTTACATGTTAAAAACAAAATGATGTACAGGAGGTCATTATCGTAAAATAAAGAAATACAGACCCTAAAGCAAAGCAGCTAGCTGCACATTATCCCCTACATATGTTAATATATAATGTTATTCTGATATCCGATTCTGTTTGCTATTGGAAGAAAAGTCCAATAAAAAGATGGCAATTTATGGTGGCACATGAGTTAAAGCAGACACACAGAAAGTCGCTGACTTAAACTACGTGTATAAAGCAAAATGAGAGAAATATTTATTGTTTTTCTGTCAACGCTTCACACACATAGAACACTTCATTTAGAACAATAAACAATAATAAAGAGAGCTTCATTCGTTCTAAAATATTCAAGCACTACTCTTTTTCAAAAGGACAAGCAGGCAAATTTACACTGTTTACAGCCACTGTGTAGATAATAATATGAATGAAAACATATATGCTTTTGATGTTTAATAAAAACAGTGCCCAGTAGGATTTTAATAATCCATACAAGAACACTAACTACTTAATAAATTCAATAAATGTTTATTAATTTATTCAATCCCTTCATTAATGTTGTTGTGGACCGTGGTTTATTTTGTTTACCGTTTATCCGCTACTCTATAGCAAAGCATGATGATATTTTAGTTTTAATAAAATCTTTCTAAATAAGAGGGTTTTTAACGCATTAAATAAAGTTGTGATATATGGGTTCCGGTTAGTTCCCTCATGGAAGAAGAGGTCAAGGGTTGCCAGATATTTATCAACCTCCTTTCAACTAAGTTGGACATTTACATCAATAGTTGGTAATTAGCGTTTAAACGTGCTAGTCAGTGCAGTGACCTGTTAGAAATTAGTTTAATGCAAAGAAACATCAATTGAACGATATCCAGCTAGATGCTTCATTAACTCTCTCTGTGAATCATCAATAGCCCTAAGAGTTTAAGACTCGACAAGCAACAACATAAAATAATTCAGCTTTCTTCCAATATTTGAGGTCTTATATAATAAGAACTGTTTGGATATTTGGATTCCTTCTCTTTTGTTTCTGCTCGAGGAAAGACTCAGAAATGTTAATTTAGTAATGAGATAAATGAATGAGATTTAAAATCAGGTATGTGGTATGTTGAAATGTTATTTGGCTTTGCAGGGACTCAGCACATGGCTGGAGCCAAATCACATCTATTAAAGTAATGAGTTTCCTAAAGATCACCGAACTAAACATTAAATGGCTAGCATCGGCACCACAACAGTAGAACTTTGATAAGGATATATCTCTACCTAGCAACATACAGTAGATGAAAAGTTGACATTGAATGGTTTAATTGTTATATTTATCAACTCTTTACAATTTAATTATTAAGTAATAAAGTTAGTAAAGTATTGGTTATTGTTTACTTTAAGCTTTGTAGTCAATTGCAAAAACAACATTGTGGTGATATATTTTACAGGATGTTTTTGATTATGTAAAGGTTAAATTCCTTTTCTCAATGGCCCTATACTGTAAATATTAAATTCACGTGTGAGCTGTTTTTAATAACAAAACCATTAAGTAGTTCCTTGTTTCCTCTTTGAAAAAGTTTCACATATCAAGTGTAATTCAATTTAATGGATTCAATATGTCTTAGTATTAGTAAAAGCTATTTAGAGTAATAAACCTGACATCCATTATGCACACCCTGGAATCTCCACAGGAAATAACCATTGAACTTGTGAACATATAAAATATAAATAATTATTGTTTTTATAATAATTAGGCCTTTCAATCTTTTTTGTTGTTGCTGTTTATATCATAGTATGGTCTGGCTTAAGGACAATTCAGAAAAAGTCGTGTATTCTCTTAGTGGTTTAAAAGCTATTCCAGAATTTAACAATCTTTAAGTTTTTTCCTGTAAAATAAAGGTTCTGCTTTGACCTCAGACTGGGCAACGCATAGGCCAGATTACAGAGTGACAGCCAAATTGTGGAAATGTGTAATTGAATGTTAATAAAAGTATAAAGTAAATACAAAAACAATTTCATTTTGGGGTAAATTATTCTTTAAAATGAATAAAAATCCAAATCCTTCCACAGTTCTGATCTGACATCATTTATTTTTCAACAAACGTGCTGTTCCCTAAAGCTGACATGCTTTACTGCGGTACACTGTAAGAAATAATGAGGAATAACAATAACTATAAAAAGCCTTTCATATTCACCGTGAAGTGTATTATCTCAAGTAATCTGAGAATTTAAAAAAATCGAACCAACCTCCCACAAGCAGAAATATGGGAGTCACATTCTCACCCTGTACATTAACATGTATTTTTGTTGGCAGTGATGCATAAGGAACATGGAGTGAATTATGTTGATCAACGTTATGGACCTCAGGCTAATAACTCCAGCATATTCAAAGCTTGCCAATAATGTCTGCTGCGAGTTTAGAGGATTTTTACAGGGTGGGACTGCTAAAGGAAGTAGTTGGGAAACAGGTGTGCTCCATTATTATGTGACTGCATTACTTCTACAACCTGGAAAGAATACATGACATATGTTAATGTTACCAAGTAATTTGTGAGTCTCAGGTGCTGCTCAAGTGTAGTTCGAGCGATCTCGTAATATTCAAAAATTTTGTTCCTTGCACATAATCCTGGAATTCAAGCTGGGAGACATCTACAACATGCCTTGGATGAGGCTAAATCTCTCTGGTCAACCTTAATGTTTTGTGGAGAAAAAAACATATTTAGTACATGATATCAAAAAGCTGTATAATTCCTTTTTTGGGTTGATATAAAAACACACACACACACACACACACACACACAAAATAGGCACATATTACACTATTGGGAATGTCAGACTTTACCATTCCCAGTTCCACTGTATCATTATTTCTTCAAACCCATTTTGTGAAACATGATCGCTCTATTACACTCTTCCTGATAGAGTCTTCAAAATTTGCAGTACTGTGAAATGTTCACTCTTTTCTTTCTATTCACACAGTTCATTCATTATTTCTCCATTGGTACTGCAAAAGATCACACAACAGCGGCTTTCCTGATTGCCCCTCTGCTTTTTTTCATGTTCTAACAAAGAACTCAATCAGGCATAATAGAAAGAGAATTGGGAAGGCACCATGGGATGCTGCACATCTGGAATGTCCCTGCAGCTGACATGAATAACAGGAACTAGGGACACCAGCCAGCATCTGGAGTGAGAGAGAGGACACTGGAAAGAAAGGGAAAAAAGGTCCTCTGACACGCCATGCTTCATTTCTTGGCACTCTCAAAACACACAATATGCTGTCAGAACATCTAACTCATGACCCTCCGTGAAATAAGATCAGCCACTAAAATGATGAGAAAGGACAGGTTGAAGATTTTCTCTTGGACTGGGCGAGCTTCCAGTGGCACCTGACATCACATAAACCCTTCCATTTCTTTTTCCTTTTCTACAAAAGTGATCTCTTCATAAGAAATCGCACTGCATGGGAGCCTTCGTTCTTATTGTATCAACCGGATATACAGCATAAGTTCAAAATGAGATATAATTCATAGCGAGTTTCTCATATTTTTCCAGTTTTACACACCCTGACCTTCTTCCGGCGCAACAAGCTCTATCTATTTTGTCCATTTACAGGCGATCTGCAGACGAGAGGTCTCATTTCCCGTAGTCACTTCTGATTAGCCCAGAAACTTCGGGGGTCCGTTGTGAGACAAGCCAGCCGGAACCACTAATTGGAAACCTCGGTCCACTAATTCCAAAGGCATGATCTTCCCCGGAGCAGGCCTGATAAAAATAAGCTTGTGTGCGGGATCGATAGCGGTTGCCTAGAGATGCATTGGCTGGCCGAGGGACTTGATTGTTGCATCTACCGATGCCATTTTTCCTTTTCATTACCCTGCATTAGCGTCCCGCCCGGAGGCTTGATCGAACACGTAGGGGGAGGATAACTAAGGACAACCGTGTTAAACAATTACCCACTTAAAAGGCTTTTGTCCTAAATAATTGACCCTGTATTGACTTGATTAACATGATGGGGGGCTGATCTGCATCATTGGAGCACATCAGGCTCTACAAAGTTAACTGATGGTGATATAAAGTGCTTTTGTTGTAATTCAAATACTGAAATTCTTACCGAACACAAATCAGCTGTTAATATCTCTGCTATTTGACAGAGCAGATGTTTTTGTATTGATGGGTGTGATTATTTTGCTTCAAGATGTTTTTAGGGATAAAATGTTTAAACGTTTATGATGAAACAAACATAAAGAGAGAAAATATGAATCATCACATGTGTTTTCATAGCAACAGAAATAAACTATAAGCGCTCTCAATTGGCTATGCTACTATGGGCGACAATTCCATATTGTTTATTGTGCTATAGGATATTTTATTATAGCTCCACTTTTACCCAGTAATTTCTCGGTTGCCAGGAGCCATCCATTATCTTATGTTCGGATCCATGTGCGTGCTTGTACTGTGGTAAAAATAAGGTACAAAGTGCGTGCACAGATAATTTTTTTAAAATTCGAATAAAAAACCTTGAGAAAAACAGTGAATGGAACAGATATGTGCTGTGAATTAGCTACACGGACCATTTTGGTTTAAGATTAACTAAATGGCACATAACCCGTTACGGACCCTTGCACGAAACTACTTTCACATAACTTCACGTATTATGGTGGCACGCCAGCTCCACAAATCTCAAAGAGGAATCCCATTGGTATCTTGCGTTTACAAGAATAATCGTTGAGTAGGGTTGGGTCTCATTTAAATTTTATTGATTCTTATTCCGATTCCTCTTTTTACTTTCTACTCTTATCGATTCCTAGTTTCAATTCCGAAGTTGAAGTAAAACATTTAGATATCAAATTGTATGGTCATTGAGATTTGGTTTGCAAAACGAATTAAATTAGCACCGTAGTGTGTATATATATATATATATATATATATATATATATATATATATATATATATACACATAGCAACCCTGTTTTGTCCGATTGATAATCGGTGATTTTTTTTTATATCAAGTATCAGATTCCTAACATTTTGATAAAACAATGGTTACCCCATACTTGACATATATGGGATTACGCATTTCTTCTATCTTCTCTAGTTGTTAGGGAGATATAATTTTGTAATACAGAGATTGTTGCATCAAAAATTGTCTATTGCAGTGGTGAGACGATTTTCAATTCTTTTAAAAATTTGTATGTATGAATTTATTTATTTGTATTTATTTATTTTTTGTTCATTTGAAAAGTCGAAAATCGATAAATATATTATAAAAAAACAAAAACATGGTTTCCACAAAATAACACAAAAGGTCACGGTGAGCCCCATTTACAAGAATTACTTTCTATGAATGTGAAAAATGTGCTCAATTCCTCACAGCAGTAAAAGGAGTTCTTACAATCCGATCTCTTTTGGGCAACCAAATTCCCAGAGCTGTCTTTGTAGGCAACACTTCATCATCATGCTTATTATCTGGATGATAAATAATGAAAACACCACACACTACAGAAGAAGAGGGAAAAGAGGAGGCTGCAGCACATTTAGATTTTAGAAGGCATCATGGTTTTGCAAGGTCTCCCCAGCTCATTATTGAACACACGCTCGTGAGGTTCAAACGGTACGGGGTGTGCGTCAACCACCATCAAGGGATTGAGACTGTCTTTATTCAACTATGCAAGATCTATCGATGAGTCCGGCTCCATTCTGGGCTGCCAGTGATTCAAGCTATAATGTTAACAATATTTGGCAACGTTTCAGAAAGTAATGACGCACAGAGCTACGCGCTTCACTTTTAGGCCACTCTCTGGTCAAAAGCTCTACAGACAAAGTGAGTCACGTGATTAAGAAACCTAAATAAGTCAAATGGAGTTTACGAGAAACCGTATGATCAGGGTAGTAGAAATCTGCTGGTAATTACATTATAGTAGCTAGCTGAATAACAGCTTTAAGGAGCAGACGTTCTTTTAATTTGATGTCATTATGGGCTTAACCCTTTTGGGATGCTCTACATTTAACATGCTCAACATTTAACAACAGGGTGGATGTATCTTCTATAATATATCTTAAACTCTTCATGAAAACATATTTTATTAAAAACCTTCAAAATTTTGAAGAGTCCCAAAGACATCGGTAAACCATCTTACATAACCACCTTCTATTTAAAATGAAACAAAACAATCGGGCTGAAATGACACGTTGACATAATCGATTACATCGACAAATGCTCTTTTGCAACACATTACAAAGACATCTTTTCCATCAAAGTTTTTGTTAAAAGTCACACAACAGTAGAATACAGGGTCATATTTGATGCTTAATAAGTTTGCATAGAGTACTCTTTACAAGTTGTGAAGCGCAAGGCTGACATTGTGACCACGTGACACGGCAACATTATATTATTTATAAAAATAACATAACATATGGCCTTTTCGAGGGCTCTTTTAATTATGGCCAGACTGTAATCTCACATCAGCATTTGTGGATAGGGGCAATACATCCATGTAGCCTGCTGTTGTGTGCTAAAGTCCATACAGCCTGCTATGAATGGCTAACTGTATCACCAATAAACTATTGCCAAAATCTCTCAATAGATTAATGGAGGCAGTGAGTAAAACTCTCTCGATGATCTCAAGGGAGAAAGTGAGACTACGGTTTATACAGACATTATTCTCTTTTGACAGAGTGCATAAAACAATAAGTAAGTCAAGCACGACACAGAAACTCCCAGAAACTTTTGTCTTAAGAAAACGTAAATATACAAATACAAACAACTGAACACAATTTCTCTTCATGACTGAGTATTCCACAAATCAAACATCCATCAAAAATAAGCTGTCTGAAATCACAAAGGACTATTGCTTTATCGTCAGTAACCGAACAATTGCGGTACACATTGACTTGCAAAAAGCAAGTCAATACCGCCGTTGTTCGGATACCAACATTCTTCAAAATATCTTCTTTGTGTTCTGCAAAAGAGAAAAAGTCAAACAGGTTTGAAATGACATGTCAACAGAGAATAAGAGCACCTTATAAATTCACAAAACAACTCAGACTCTGGGACGTTCCACAGAGGAAGAAAAGTTGGACCGAGTTGATGTTTTGGGCGTTTCTTCATCAGCTACAACTCTTTGGATAATGAGCCAAGATGGACAATAAGTTGGACATAAGCAGACGACAAGGCATACCAAAGGTAAAAATACATTTTCAGCAATGACAACTTTGACTTGGTCATAACACATTTCTAAATCAAAAGGATTTTCTGTTTCTTTATGGTATTGCTTGACACTTCACTCCGTGGATATCTAACTGAATCTCTGTGCACGTGCGGTTCAACTCAATTTTTTGTCAGGAACAGACTGTGTTTCATTGCTCAATAGAGACATGTTATCTTCTCTGCCCAAAAAGGTTAAAATATGCATCTTGAATATATTTCCTTTCGAGAGTGTATGACATGAACCAGGTTGCTACGTCTAACTTTTAATTGAAGATAAGGATGACTATGAGAACGTCGCTGCAAGCAAACCTACAGACATCCGGCAACATTTTCCCCTGTGCTTGTTTTTAGACCGTCCTCGACATTCTTCTAGCCTTAATGAGGGTATTGTCAGGGGCTTGAAAACTTGTCCAGAGCACCATCTCCCCGTCTAATATAATCACTGAATTACAATCCCAGATAATAACATTATGAACTGGTGACATCAATTTAGTCTCTTTATGGTTGATTTCTCCAATCCCTATATGTCCAACCTATTTTCAGTATAGTGTGGTGTCTGTGTGTATGAAATTAAAACTAATAATGTAAAGAAAGAGCGGTGGATGCTGAATGCTTTAACAGATACGAGTTAAGTTCGGACAATGCAAGGCACAACTAGAGTAGTTTGAGGAAAAATCAGTACAAAGAAGGTCATCCTAGCAACCAAGTGCACACCGTCAGAGAACGATTGAGTGGGAAAAATAGTAGGCCTGTGTAACCACACAACAGGAAAAGGACATTCAATGGTGTTATGGATGCCTGTGGGCATGTAAACATCATTCACGACCAATAATAAAGTTAGAAGCACATCTGGGCTATAACCACAAATTTGGCACAAAGCCACGGGCACTATTAAATATTACACAGAAATCTTATCTTAGCACATTCGGTGTCAATTAAAGACACAAAATAATCGGATGTGTGTGTTTTCAAGCCTCATATCAGGAAGAAGGCTGAAAACAGTAACGTATTATACTCTTGAAATATTTGGCTAAAATTTAGTTTGAAAGTCAACTTTAGATATTATATTCTAACTTTGCAAGTACATGTTAAATAACTGTTTATAAAAACAATTAATTGTAAATAAATAATTTGTAAACAATCTAAAATAAAACTTTCAAAATAGTGTTTTACAAATGTGATAAAAGGTTACATTATTATTAAACATTATTATAAAGCTCTGAATAATTACATTAGTATTTCTTTTGTCATGTGACACAGACAAATTCAAACAGTATTTAGATTTTACGTTTTTGTTGCATTCATTTATTTGAGTGACCGTGGGGGGAACTCCCTAAGGAACCAGTGACAAATAGAGAGGATGCCTACCCGACGAACACAGTGGAACCTCAGACCTCCTTTCCTCTATTCATATTCTTGACTGCTCCCTTTGTCATGCATAAGTCGTGGGAAATGTCCTATTGGGCAATTCAACTGTGCTGAAATAGTGGGATTATAACACCTAGTCCTATTAAGCGAATGATTCGTGTTAGTTCATGTTGCATTAACTAATGTTAACAGTGACAACATTTGATCATAGTAAATGTTGAAATTAACAAGGATTCATATTAATAAATGCTGTAGAAGTAGTGCTCATTGTACATTTATGTTAGCAAATGCATAAACTAATTGTTAACAAATAGCACCGTATTGTAAAGTGTTACCGATAACTTTCAATTGAGTGTTTTTCTTTAACGATGGGCCCTTTTGGATTTGTGAACTATAACAAAATTCCCTCCAAATGACAAGTGATGGAATTGTGAGTGATGTATACTGTATTGACACACTCTAAAAAGTGCTGGGTTGTTTTTGACCCCAGCTGGGTAAATATTGGACAAAAGACACTGCTGGGTTATTTCATGACTGCATGGGATGTACCGTACGGTGATATCAGCTTTAATACTCTGTATTAAACTGTGAGTAATGGCAACGCTGACAGACGGCCCGTGCATCGCAAAGACATGAGTACATACTTGCCAGTCTGTGATCTTTTACATCACATTAACATTTATCCAAAGCATCTTACAAATGAGGAATGCTACAAACAAGAGCTATAATATCAGTATGATCACACTGCCAGGTTCCGAGTGTAAGCCAAACTTGTAAAGTATCAATGAAAGTTATGTTCATGTTTCTGGGTGCTGAAAGCTTGCATCTGTGTAAATGCACAATGCATTTGTGTCTCAAATTAAAAGTAAATTAAGAATACACCTACAAAAGGTACAGGTGGCTTTATTCAAAGTTAAATATTCACCGTTTGTAGCAGCATCAAGTTTAAAATGACTAAAGAGTCTGGCCCAAAAACTAATTTGGACAAATAGGATTTACTGACAGGCACTGGGCTTGAGATGTTGTGTTGTCAACAGGAGCCGCAGTGAAACTCAGTGCCCCCTGCCTGTGATATAATGTAAACCAGATGTCAGCTGAACCGTGTGACCAGCATTAGCAAATCTCACAGGAGGCTTCATTGTCTTCTATTGGCAAACAAAAGTTCAGCATTCCTGAAGCAGCAAACAAGAGTCTTACCAGCAACAGGCACTCTTCCCACTCTTCCTCATTTGACATCAGTTTTATTAAATTCCTTGATGACATTTACAGAGAGTTTGCAACAGCAAAACATGAGCGCTTTATACAAGAGTAAGACGTGGCAGAGTCTTTCCTGTGCCCTGCTGATAATGTGTTTATAGAATTATAAATAATTGGTTAATGTTATTTTTAATAAAAAGATGCTTCAATTTTCTCAAGAAAATTCAAGTGCGGCTTCCGTGAACAAAGCTCAGTGTCAAGGTTGTGGGGTGGGAGAAGAAACCAAACGCAGGCAGCAGTGCAATAATGAATAACTCAATATAAAACAAAAAACCCAAGATGGGCGAGCGAACAGGAACATAACTAAATAACTCCAAGACGACAGGGTAGCAGGTAACAGAGACACGACCTTGAATGCAAGTGATGCAAACAGAAGCAAAACAAATCCGCACAGGACTGAACACACAAGGGCAGTATAAAGGGGAACTAACAAAGGGTAATGAACAAGGGACAGGTATAGAGAGTGAAACACAAGAGGGGCGTGGCCAAAGACGAGATCGCAGAGAACACATTATGTCGTGGCCGCACAAGAATATGTTTCTCTCCACACAAAACATGTGGCTCTGTCATGATTCTGGAACTAGACTAGAAAATCAAGACAAAAGGATGCATAACCACGACAGCTCAGTTCCATAAAGTAATAGCTCGGGGTTAGTCTGTCATTCTGTCTTCGAGAGGAACCTGACGAAAGTCAAATGATTTCAAGGCCATTTTATTGGATACAAGTAAATTCCCTGTGATTTTACACAGGTGACATAATGCTATCACATTACCGTAGGACATTCTATACAGAAAATTTCAGAAAGCATGCAAATATATTTTCCCCAAATGTATTGTTTTGCATATTGCATCTTCTGCAATGACACTTGTGTTTTAGAAGCTAAAATATTTTGGGGGCCACTGCAGTGAAAGCTAAAGAGAGAATGCTGCGGCTTTATCGTATTTTTACAGATCTAAAAGATTAAGTTGAAGTTCAATACAAAGAACAGATACCCCTTTGTTCGCATTTAGCCCCAGGCATTTTCTAAATTTGATTTTGCTCAAGTTGTTTTTGTGGTACGTTAATTCAAGTATTGTGACAAGTGTATGGTTGTTTCCCAGCTTAGTTTTTGGAATGGCACATATGTGGGACATGTAGGATACAGTATGTCTTTCTGACATCTCGCGTATAGTCAAAATAAAGACAACACCTAAACTGTGCTTTGATATTCATTTATTAAACTAGCGCTTTTCACAATGTGAATTGTTCCAAAGCAGCTTTACAGGGGAAAATAAGAAAAACCGAAAAACACAAGAAAGGTAAAACACAGTACATGGTGTTAATATAACAAGTTAAATTATTCTAGTAAATAATATCTAATGTCAGCAGTCTCCCGTTGGTTTATTTAGCATATTTTGCATTAAGCGCAAGCTTCGCTGAAAAGATGTGTCTTTAATCTAGTTTTAAATTGGGAGTGTGTCTGATCCTCGAATAGTGTGGGGAAGGTTATTCCAGAGTTTAGGTGCTACGTATGAGAAAGCTCGACCCCTTTTGGTGGATTTAGTTATTCTAGGTGGTATCAAATTTCAGAGTTTTGAGATCTTATGGGTTGTAGTGTGATAGAAGCTCTGTTAGGTAGGTAGGGGCTAAACCGTTTGAGCTTTATAAGTGATTAAAAGAACTTTAAAGATACTAAGTGATATTCCTATGAATAACCCGATCAAAGATCAAAACAAATATTTGTGTTGCAGTTTCTGTGTTAGGTTTCGGCCTAACTGCTCTTGTACAGTTGTTATTGTAAAAGTAAATTTTGAATTAAAATAGCTGAATAAAGACCATCTTTAAAAATCTTTTGCTGAAAAATTTCATAGAACGCAAGGAACCACATAATCATGTATACACGTTCAATTTTTATTTTTCACAGAGACTGCATCACAAATCAACCAGGGATGGACCGATGTATGACTGTTTTCTCCTTCACCTCTTTCCTGTTTTCTCTTCTGTTCCCAGAATGCTTTCCAACCTGTGGGCACGAACGGCGGGCAGCTGTTCATAGGTGCTAAAGCCCAGCTCTGCATCCTGCTGTGGCAGCCAGAAATAAACAAGGTGTTTCTTCAACACCTAGAGAAACAGAAACAGACAAGGTAATGAAAGCAAAAAGAACAAGAAGAGAGACATTAAAAGAAGATGATACCAGACATCTCTCTTCAAAAGACTTTAAATAAATGGTGGATTGCTGTGTGATACCTCATCTGTCAGGTAGTGTGTTTTTCTGAGCAGGTTCCGACGTATAACCTCAACTTCCTGCAACGAATGTTAATCAAACGATCAGGGTCGTAAATCACAGGAAACAGACAGAATAAGAATACAAAAAACTATTTATGACAAAGTTCATTTATAAAAACAACATTTGAGACATCTCAGATGTCCAATGTGGAGATTTTAGCGGGATCTAGCGTTAGGTGGCAAATAACAATCAAAAGCTCAGTCCACCCCTCCCTTTCGAAGCACTATGGCGGTTGACAAAGATGTTGTTCATTTTCACTTCTTTACCGAAGGCAAAAAATCTTTATGAAATGCACTCTGTAGAGCAGTTTGTTCGTTGTGGGCTACTGTAGAAAAAACATGGTGAATTCCATGTAAGAGGACCTGTTTAGATATAGATTATTCTAAGGTAATAAAAACATAAAGCTTCATTATGTAAGGTCTTTATACACCTATGAACATATACTGTATGTATATTATATTGTATTTCTGTCAGTAGAGCTTCCTAAATATTACACATTGCACATTTAAACATACAGTATTTATGCAAGATAAGCATGTGTCTGTAAAAACAGTGCAGTCCAATTACATGTTTCACAGTCATTGGAGTTTGACCTTAAACTGTATAAAATATGGACATAGTGTCCGTGACGTCACCCGTAGGTTGGCAGGGAGTAATAACGAAGCCTAAAGTAGGCTGAGCCGGCCGTCATGTCACTCCCGGATAATCGAAAATGGGTAAAGAGGCGGGACGCAGTCACTCAACCTATTTTGCAGAATTTTATATAGAACAATTCACAGAGACCGGAATATTGCCCCTTGAGTTTGACATGGAAGACATGATAGTAATTCTTTACCCATGAATAAATCTTTGGCTTAAGTCTACATTTACATATTCTCATTATTATTACAAAGTGATAATACACAGGTAATTTACCTCTGCCACTGCATCTTGAGAGAACATAAATGCATTGAGATGAGAAACAGCCACCACATAAAGCACAGGACACCAGTTCCTCTTCAGAGCTCCAGTTACTAAAGCCCGAAAATACAGCCGCAACAGTGGAAGCGAGTCCTCCATGGGGGACGTGAACTTCTCCAGTGGAATAGGCAACTGTGCAGGACAAACAAACTTCTGTTAGATGTAATGTTTTTCCTAATTTTATTCACAAACTTAGTTTGGTAGATCCTGAGCAAACCAATTTGTGAAATGTAGAAATTTTGCAAGATCGGGCGATCTTGAAAACTAAACTTTACAGCCCAAATCTGAACCTAACCTGAACCCAAATGCCCACAATCAATCTTATAATTTTCATTTACAGGGGGCATTCCGTTAATTCATTTATCAGTATGTGTGCTTTATGGGATTGAAACTTATGCTTTATCTTTTGAGACAGTAAGTTTGGATGTCAGTTGAAAAGTAGCCCATTACCTGCTGCAGCGAGACGCCCAAAGATCGCAGCATCCCGACATGTTCGCCAAACACGGCCAGCCTCATGGAGACACTATAGCGCCTCTGCAGCGGAAGCAGCATAAAGCAGCCAAACAAAGGGTCTCCAAAAGACACGGCCTCATATTGAGCCAGCAGAGCCGAATACAGGTCATGAAAAGATGCCAAGCCTGGTGGAGGCGAGCCCAGATCCAGCGCCTCGAGCCGGTCCGGCCGCGTCAGTCCACGAAACAGCACCCACATCAGCTCTTGCACGGGCCGTTCCAGAAAGAGGTCACTGGAGCACAAAAAGACGCAGGCTAGTCGGGCTAACTTAGCCACCGGAGGCACCACGCTAAGAGCTTGCTCCCGCCAGCTTTCCAGAACCAGCAGCCACTGAAGGCAATGAGTGACCGACTCCAAAGAACCCACCGGAAGAGAGTCAACCTGCTGTCCACCTCCAGCCCACAATCCCATTCGCTCATACAAACTGATGAGCGGTAAGAAGGGCCAATCAGAGGGCAGGGAGGGGCCTGTCAGCTCAGGTAGGAAATGAGAGCTGATGGAGGGGGTTCTGCCAAGGTACCGGTCACGGGAAGCAAGGACCGCAGGTTCCATATGGGCAAGGTGGGTGAGGTAACAACCACGAATGGACGGCAGATGAAGAAGAGCGTCGCGCAGCAGAACACCAGTACCTGGTAAAGTCTTCTCCTGGAGTTGCAACTCAGCCAACGCAGCCACCTCTGGTTCACCCCTACCACCCTCACTTAAAAATAAAAACCGAAAGATTACACTTAAGAGTTGTACAGTTTAAGAACGCCTTTCCAGACATGTTCAGACAAATTGATACCTTATTAAAGTCAAGATACACATGTTATGATTTTTAAAGAGATTGTTCATCCAATAATAAAAAGTCTGTCATCATTTACTTACCCTCATGTTATTTCAAACCTGTATGACTTTCTTTCTACTGCAGAACACAACATGTGTGGGCCACTGAGACATTTATCTAAATATTTTATTTTTGTGTTTCATAGAAGAAAAAGCCACATACAGGATCTGAACAACATTAAAGTAAAAAAAGATGTCAGAATTTCAATGTTTTGGCGAACTGTCCCTTTAACAAACAATGAATGCTATGGTTAATTTGTCAATGGAATAAACCTTGCAATTCATTTTACATTGCATTGTTTGCTGCCCTCTTGTGAGCATGATGTGAAACTATAAATTGAAAAACTGGACTGATACATAGATCCATAAATAAGGGCATTCTTAAAAGTCATAAAGCTGGATATCTAAACATACTGTCAAACTAACACCAAATAGTTTTTGGCCACCATTGACTACCATAGTAAGAATAATTAAAATGGTAGTCAAAACTGCCCCAGAACGATTTGCTTTCCTACATGCTTTAAAATATCTTATTTTGTGTTCAACAGAACAAATAAATGTATAAAGCAATTACATTTGTTCTACTATGTTAGACAATGGTGTCCAAGAAATGTTTGGTTACAAGAATTCTTCAAAGTATATTTCTATATGTTAATCAGAAAAAAAATATGTTTACAGATTTGGAACAACTAAGGCTAAGTAAATCATTTTGGGGTGAACTGTTCCTTTAAGACTGGAAAGATATTCAGCTTTATTCTTTCTTAAACCAATAAGTCTGTTCTTGGAGAGCTCCATTAATTCTCAAGTATATAATTCTTACATTTGACATCATAGCAACACAATAGAACAGCACAGAGATCCATCGAAGTCCTGTCGTTTCTCATTTAACTGCACTCTGTATAATCTTTAGGCACTTACTCAAACACTTACTGGAACTGGAATTAAGCAGTAAACAATTTGACTCCATACAATAATACAAAAGCTTTAGTTAAGGTTTAGCTAAGGTAAGACTCTTATCAAATCACACAATAGAAGAAACACAACAGAAGAAATTTAAAAAGAATAAAATGTGATGAAAGAGCCTATACAATTGTTTGAAAATATTTAGCAATTTGAATGCCAAAAAAATGGAAGACAAATTGGCTTTGAAGCAAGTACTTTGAGTTCTTTGTGAGTTTTTGGCCCAGTTTCACAGACAAGGCATAAGCCTAGGCCCAAACTAAAAACAGGGCCTGTCTTAGTGACCTGTCTTAACTAAATATATATTATAAAAAAGATATCAGTGCCATTGTTTTGTCTGAAGATGCACACCAGTCATGTATTCTTGTAAAATGTAAGTCATTTTTATAAAAGCGACATTAATATCTTCATTCAACTAAGGCATAGTCCTTGCTTAAGCTAAGCCGTGTCTGTGAAACAGAGCCATAGTCTTTATGAGTTAGAAATGGTGTTAAAGTGAGAGTTCACCCAAACATTTTAGTTTTGTCATCATTTACTCACCCTTTTGTAATTTCAAACCTGTATAACTTTCTTTCTTCTGCAGAGCACAAAAGAAGATATTTAGAAAAATTGTGTTAACTGAACCCCATTCACTTGCATTGGTTTTGTGTTCATACAATACAAGTAAATGGGGTCCAGTGCTGTTCGGTAACCAACTTTCTTAAAATATCTTGATTTGTTTTCTGAGGAAGAAAGAAAGTCAGAAAGGTTTGAAATGACATGGGGATGAGTAAATTGTGAACTATAACTTTAATACTAATTGCAAAAAAAATACATTAAAAGCGACATAAACGTCCTTGTCAATCTCAAGAGTATGTTATTTGCTTTTACCTACGTGTAACCAACTCATGGACCATTGTTTGGACATGTAAAATCTGACCTCAACAAAAAAACACACTAAATGTATGACTTCCGTACAGACTTACGGAAGGAGACTGTGGCTGAAGATCAGGATGGACATGAGTTCGTGTGCCAGGTGTTCACTGCCAGGAAGCAGCCAGGGCAACAGAGCCAAGGACACTTGGTGAAATAAAGAGGCATGTTTGGCCACCTCTGGGTCAACTGGGACCTAAGACATTGCCGTTATAGATTTTAAATCATCCAATTAATGATAGCAAAGCACAATGCCATATGAATATATGTATACAATACATTAATCAATAATGTCAGAACCAGTGGCGTACGGGACATTTACTGCATGCAAAACCAGATATGCAGGCTTAGGATATGCTGTTGCAACAGGTGCTTGGTGGGAGGGACCCCATCTTGTGCTTTACGGGGGGCCTCACTGATTTGCGGTACGCCACTGGTCACAACACAATCTAAATCATTTACCAGGCAAAGAAATGTATACAGAAGAAATCTAGTGAAATTGTTTGTGTAAATGCACAGGTTACCAGTTTGTGTGCCAGTCTGAGAAGCAAATACAGCAGGTGGTGCTCATGACGCAGGATCCAGGCACTTGTGAGTGACACAGGGGGCGTGACTCCAACACAGGAGCGCAGATAATTCAAAACAGAGTCTGACAGGAGGAAAGAACTAAACTGATGAGAGAAAGAGAGTTCAATAAAATAGATATCATTTTATCACAAATTGGCATCCAACTTCTTGATGTTGATTTTGTTTTCGACTAACAGTGAAACAATATAAACAAACCTACCCTTTTAGTTAAGCCTTTGTGAAGGGAGGTAATGGTGTTCAGCAGGTGGAGGAGAGCTGTGGGGAGGAGCAAGGGAGAGTCGGGTCCTGTCAGATTGCTGGTTTTCTTAAGTTTAGAACAGCCCAGCCCAGGCAGACTGGGAACGACCTCCCAACCCACAGCACTTAGTACAGGGTTACAAATCACAGAGCTGGACCTGTATCAACAGAAGGTAATATCAATCCTTTAATATCAAATCCAATTTTTTTCATGCCCGTTTGTTAAGTTTCATCTCACAGAATGTTTCTCTTATGTTAATGTACACATCTTGTGCTATAGAACTTTTATAATATCTTGTACACTACTGGTCAAAAGTTCAGACACTTGAATAAAATGTTTCTTGTTAATTTAAAGAACACGTTTGACCTGAAAGTGTGTGCTTAAATGTCTGAAATTAGTTTATTAGACAAAATATAATTTTGCAAACAATCATGTTTTTTACATGACAAAACAAACATTTTATTTTATAAAAATGATTTTGAAATGGATGACTTTGACTGAATAATGAAGAAAGAGAAGCCAAAAAGAGCACAGAATAGATGGTAGCTCCTTTAATATTATTTAAAAAGCATCTCAGGGTGAGACCTTCAGAAGCTGCTTCTGCAAATTCTAGTCAAAAGGTGACTACACTGAAGATGATAAAACATCTAAAGTTTTAATGTATTTTTTATTAGTTACAACCTAATTCCTATAGTTCCCTTTTTTATTTCATATTTTTTATTAGTTGATTATCATTCAAAAATATGGAAAAATTATGAACACAAGTAAGTGTCTAAAAACTCCCCGCAGTGTATAATATGTGATTAAGACACATTGAATTAATCCGTTTTGTCTGTTTGACTGTTTGATTAATTCAATGTGTCTTGAGCACATATTATACACTAATGGGAGTTTTACTGGGTCAATTTAAGAACGCAAAACATTCACCCACCTGAAGCTACTGGTCATATTTCGTATGGCATGATGGGATATAAGTGGCATCAACACGTCTGAGGTAAGTGACTCTAGCTCCTGCAGACACTGAACTGGCTGGAAAGAGCTCTGTGAAAAAAAAGATTTATACACCTTCTATCTCAATTTTTGAGTATCATTCGTAGTGAAAAATGTAGAATCGAGGACATGCAAAGCAAACTATGAATATAAAGTGATCTATAAAATGTGTCTAATGTGCCAGGTGTCTAATTCTAACCATTCTACTTTCTCACAAACATTTACCTGCACACTAAGCTGTGAATAATAAGCCTCCATGAACAGCAGGTAGGAGGGAATCAAGATCAGTGCGCTTGACATTTGCCCTGGGTTGTCGAGCGCTTTTACACAGCCTTTGAGTAAACCAATGACGGTGGGCTGCAGGCCGGTCACATGACTCCACGAAATGGGAGGGGGTGGAGGACACTCTGTACCCTGAGAACTGTCAATAGACAACTGTATCAACACTGCATCTGGATAATATTAAACAAGACATCTTGACTACCATAGTAGGAAAAAAACGCTTAATACATGTCTTTGTTCTATTGAACACAAAAGAAGATATGTTGAAGAATGTAGAAAAGCAAACCGTTCTGGGGCACTTTTGACTACCATTGTAATTGTTCTTACTATGATAGTCGATGGAGGCCAAGAACTGTTTGGCTACAAGCATTCTTCCAAATACCTTTCTGAGTGTTGGGTGAACTGTCCCTTTAAGTAGCTAAATATTTGTTACAATAGATCTTGTAAATAAATTGTTGGTGAATCTACCAGTAACAGCAATTTGTACCATTAAACTAAATTTGACCATCCTTTCAATAGCAGTCTGAAAAGAAATGATATATTTTTCAAATGGTTATTTATGTGTAGATGATAATCTGACAACGTTTCTTTATATTTTTATCTGTATCAGTGTTGTTATAATGCTTTGTGCTATAATGTTACTTATTTTCTGATCACACGAATAAAGCCTATGTCCCATGTTTCAAAACACAGGTCGAGTCATACCTGCCTCTCTGTAGCGCCTCACAACAGCCTGCAGTGTGGGTGACTTGAGTGAGTAGCACCAGCAGAATTCTGACTCTGTCCAGTTCCAGAGGAGTTAGAGCCTCAGATGATGCACGATTCCCAGACTGCAACCTCTGAACCAGCACAGGATACAGATCCCTAGAATAAAGGAAGAAGAGCATTGTTCCAATTGCTCAATTGGTAGAGCACAGTGTCAGAGGTACAAAGGTCCTTGGTTTGATAATAGTAAATATGCACTGAAATACTACAGAATCTGGAAAGTGCATAAATGCAAATGCAATGTAATACATTGCACAGTGACTACAGACAAATACTTTAAATGTATTCTCAACAGTTATCACTGTATTACTAATTATAAAGACAGAATCAATAAACATTTTGGATTACACTTTTTAACGGGAGAAAAACAGATAGAAGCTCTCACGTGTACACACTGCAGGCTTGTCCATAGCTGGCGGCCACTGCGAACATCTTTAGTGCCTCTGTACTGCAGTGAAGAGCTTCACTTGGTTCTAGCAACATCTCTGATGGTTCAACAACCACGAAACGTGCCAAAAGCTCTTTACCTCCTAAAGAGTTCAGCTGAGACACATAGATACTAGTTAGTGCTATCCAAAAATGTACAAAATGTTCAAGCAAACTTGTCATCAGAACTTTCCTTAAATTCATTCTTTATTTAATCCTGTATGACTTGCTTTCTTCTGTAGACTACAAAACAAGATATTTTGGAGAATGTTGGTGACCACACAACACTGGACCTCATTGACTTCCATTGTGTTAATACAAAATCACAAAGACATTTCTCAAGATATCTTCTTTTCTGTTTCAAAAAAGAAAGAGTCATAAACTGATTTAAAAAATAATATAATAATAATAATAATGAAAAAACAATAAATTATGGCAACATTTTTGGGTGAACTAGCCCTTCAAGGAGGAGACGAAGAGGATTTATTAAAATATGGTCACACAATAACAACCCACAGAAAGACCATAGAAATCTGTACAAAATTATATCCTAAAGTGTAAGTATGTCATTCTTGTCATAAGTATCATAATTATTTATAATTAGTGGGTGCTCAACACTGTTAACCTATTCCACCCATTGTAAAACTCACAATTCGAGCACAAGCATGCCGCCCAGCACTTGCTAGAGCATTTAGTAGCTTCATCGCCAAGGCAACAGGCAACCCATACAAAGATGAGGCAGTCTGTGAAGTATAAGGAGCCCATGATCCTGGAAGAAACTCAGAAATCACAGTGTCCATCAGCCGTGGGCAGTCCAAGATCTAAGAGAAAAAGACAATTTTAAACCAATTATATAGTATATGCATGAATGCATCGGCAGACACTTTTATCCAAAGCAACCTAAGCTATACAGTCATGCTATATATTTTACAATGCATATAAGGAGAATTAAACCCATGACCTTGGCAGTATTGCACCGTAAATAGATGTTTAGAAAAATAGCTCTTTAGGTCTTTATAATAGGTGTAACGTCACTACTGATCTCATCTCATGTTTACCTGTATAGCTGCTGCAGTTGAGTGACGAGCGATTCGGATCAGAATCTCCAGAATATCAAGAACAACTCGGGGAGACGGTCGCACAACCTCCAAAATATAACGGAGCCGAGGAAGACCCTGCATCTTCAGAAAGCCCTGAAAGAAACACAGGGATTTAATACGCGTAGGAACCCCTCTGGGATTTTACCTTCAACCTGGTATATACATTTATGTGTCCTGAATTTTAATTGCAAATCTAAGAAAAAAAACTGTGTGGAAACATTAACCAGGTAAAAGATAGTCCAACATTCAACGCTTTCCATCTCTCGTTGAACCACTACATGTTTTTAGAAATCAATGTCAGAGCCCAGTTACCTTGACGACATCCTGCCTTGCAACATCATGATCGGTCTTGTTGTCTTCCTTCTCTTTAACGGTTGGTTTCATGGACTCGTCCATGCCTTCATCATCCTCATCTTCATCTTCCTGAGACGTGGGCAGCAGAGGGAATGTTGCTGTCCCAAGCAGCCATGGAAAGGCCCTGTCTAAGCACTCCTAGTGTGGGGCGAACAAAATCTATATTTATACAAATCTTTGCATATCATGAAAAACATCACATGACACTGCCACTTACTTCATCGTCAGATGAAACCAGCAGAGCATTCAAGGCATGCACGGCTGCTGACATCACAGCCTCAACGCTGTCATCCAATGAGTAACGCAGAAGGAAGAGCAGTCCTGCATCCAACAAACAAGACAAGACGCTGCTCTTCAGAGAAGACGTGTACTCACCCGCACGTGCCTGATGGTGAACAAGCCAAATGTAAATGTTATTCTTAAGAACATGATAAACAACAGAGACCAAAACTCTGGAATGAGATAGAAAATGTGGCACATTTAATTTATTCGAGTCATATCAAGTCTAGCAAAATTTTCTTGCCTCCATTAGCATCATCATGAAAGTAAACATGATGTCATATTTATATACAGTGTGTTTTTGCGCGGCTATGTTCATGTGGTGAACAGTAGATTTTAGAGCTTTTCAAATCATTCTAAAGCACTTGTGTTTACTTTGGTCAGGACATTAGCCAGAGTGCTGACTGCCAGATTGCGCTGTTGGTTCAGCTGACTGCGAGAGAGAATGAAAAGCTCCTGCAGCGAGTAGCCAGCCAGCTAGAACAGAAAAAAGAGAAAATTTTATTTAGTATAACACATAAGCAACCACTCCACGCGTCTGCCTCTGACTAATACAAACGTCTTTTTAAATACGTAGCATCAGCTCTATTTCACTGCCAGAATAGAGACCAGTCAGTAGCTGAAGCCACTAACCTCTGGCTCCTCTCCATGGTGATGCAGACCCAAATGAGTGGGCAAGTCTTCAGTGGGTGGGATGAGAGAACCAGCAAAGTTGAAACGGGCTTGCATAGCCTAAAATTGAATGAAGCGTTAATTCAAACAAATGCAGACTCATTTACTAGATATACTGAATTGTATCAACTGCGGTTGATAATGTGTTCTGGGTGGTTAAGGCACAACTACAGACCATTTTGCAAGACGTAAACGACACTTGCCCAGAAGCAATTCCTGATTTCAGTATATTAATCAGCTTTAAAATTATGGTTTAACAGTTCTTTTCTGTTATAAATGTGGCATCTGGGTGGTTCCTGGTTCTCATTCTTATGAAGTTGCTAAAGGGTCCTTGTTTTTGTTTAGTCATCACTAACTTTCTTAGTAGTGATTTGGTTAGCTAGCACGAATTTAACCTTCTTTACAGGTTTTTATGGTTTGTACCTTTTTGGTGCTTTGTTTTTTGGGAGGAGGAGGGTCTCTTGTCCATTCCAGTTTTTCTGGCTCTAGCTTGTCCATGTGTAACCACTTCTTCTGCGGCTTAATGGGCAGCTCTGTAAAGTCAAGCAAAACAAATATTTTAAATAACAGTATTATAACTAGATGTTACTATTTTCATAAGGAAATGTGAGTGCTGCTCTTTATGGGTAGCTGTTAGGGATTTATAAGAATAGTTCACCCTAAATGAAAATTCTCTCATAGTTTATTTACCCCATGCCATACTGGATGTATGCAAGTTTCCTGGCAAAATACGATACCTAGTCACGAGACATGCCTGAAGCGATTCGATTTGAAGATATCAATATGCCACCATATTTGATTCTAGTGCTAATATGTACTACGTTTTGGTTTCAATGTGGCTGTAACTTCACATTTATTAAAGGAATAGTATAGAAGTTTAGTAATTTCATGAAAATTCACTCAATGTCATACAAGCCGTCCGCATGTTTATTTATTCTGTCGAAAACAAATTGAGGCTTATGAGGAAAGCTTTCCAGGGGTCTTCTACATATAATGTTGGTTAATGTCCAAATTTCAGTTTCATCGCAGCTTCAGAATGTCACCAGCCAATGAACAAGGGCGTTGTCTAGCAAAACAATACGTAATTTTCAAAAAAACAAAAAAAATGATATATCTTTTAAACATCAATATATGGCTTGCATGGCCTCGAGGTGACTCCATGAAGTGCATCGACAACGTCACGTACCACGTAATCATGCTGGGAAGGTCACGCAGTTCCGACATAGGGTTTACGAGTGTGGAGAAAGACCGTTCAAAAGTTCTTAGATGTTGAATGACACGTTATATGTCTGAGCAAAATTGGTCAGTTTGTGTGCATATCAGGGATGTTTAAATCTTTTGAAGTCTACATCACACTTAAACTTTTCAACATCATTGGGTAATGCGGAAGTCGTCTATTTATGTTTATAAAGTATTTAAAAAAATAAGTTCTTGGAAAATTACTAATTGTTAAATCATCGGCTGGTGTCGTTTAGAGCCTTTTGAAGCTGTGATGATACTGAAACTTGGACCTTAACATACAGCCCCCGTTCAAGTCCATTATATGTAAAAAAGAAAAGCTTTGGAAAAGCCCTGGAATGCTTTCCTCAGTAGCCTAAATTTGTTTTCCGATAGATGGAATAAACACACGGACAGCTTGAAGGACATGTGGGTGAGTGAATAAACATTACATTTGAAGTGAACTTTTCATTTAACCTGCTAAGGTTGTTTGGATTACCTTAATAATGGATTTATGTGCTTTTTGGAGATTCAATTTAATGCTGGGTCCTAAATATGGACATGTAACTCCGCTCTTCATCAGGTTACACTGGCTCCCTGTTGCCGCCCGCATAAAGTTCAAAGCTATGCTCCTGGCCTACAAGTATCTCCACTCACTAATGCAGATCTATGTTCCTGCCAGATCACTGCGGTCTGCAAAGGAACAACGACTAGTGGTACCATCCCAAAAAGGAAAAAAATCACTCTCCCGTACCTTCTCTGGATCTGTTCCACATTGGTGGAATGATCTACCAGCTGCTACGAGATCAGCAGACTCGGTTGCCATCTTTAAAAAACGCATCTCTTCCGTCAACACGTCGCTGATTGATTTTTCCTAATTCTCTTCCCTTTCCTTTTTTAAAAAGAAAAAAAACACTTACTAACCTCACTATTCTTAGCTTTGTATACTGTGCTAGGCTTTAATGGACTAGTTTGATGCACTTATGTATTTTGTTGCCTATGTTATTATAATTGCTTCCAATGTTTCCTCATCTGTAAGTCGCTTTGGATAAAAGCGTCTGCTAAATGACTAAATGTAAATGTAATGTTTTACCTGTCTTGAGGATATTCTGGCTTGGGTTTTTTCGTCCGCCAGGCAAAAATCCTACAGCCCATCATTAATGAACAGAACATCACATGCTTACTGCAGTGCATTTACAGAAACAATGTTCTTTAAACATTGACCCCAAGTGTACCTCATCCATAAATCTCAGTGAGTCTTTCTTATCTCTAATACCCTAAAACTAATAGGTGCTGGCTCCAGCTAGCTATGCTCTAATCAGACTAAGTGAAATTGATGCATGTGTCTTAGCGTGCTGGAGCGCTCAGCTTAGCTGGACAGATCTGCCAAGCGGACAGTCCTGGATATTTGTGGCTAGCTCCAAGTGCAGTTTAAATAAAAAACTGGAATTTGTCCAGATGCACTTGAGCTGACGAGATTGAGAAGACCACATCCGGTGCATTAGGCAGATTTTACTTTCCAATGCTGCATGCATGCGGATCCGCCCAAAAACCCTATTAATAGTTTTTCATAGAATAAATCCTGCAGCACAGTTATTCAGTCAAATAAATTAAACATAATTACAAATGTGTACGCTTTTCCTCTGTAAATATTAAAAAATGCGTCTTTGTTTTTATTTGTATGTGTGTTTTGTTTTGATGTGGACCTTAGAGTGAAATTAAACAATTAATCTCACCTGTAATTGGAGGTTGAACTACAGGCAGGTTCTTATTCTCCTCATCCTGATCATCTTCTATGGCAGAAGTTTCCTGAGCTTGTGTTGTGTAATCTAGCGCTGATGCCGTGCGATTAGACAGAGATTTATTCAGGGAAGCCTCCTGTTGCCCAGGCCCGGATGCTGACTCAGAGGATTTAGTTATCTGTGCTTTTTGAGATCTGACAAAGTCCACTAATCTAGGGTCTGACAAAACACAAATGGGAGATCTAAGTACCTACCAACTTAAGAATGGCAAAAGTGACAAGTTACATTCTGGCAAGCAAGAGCTTTTTGGTACCAGAATCTTTAAAATTAAAGATGACATCCAGCTCACCAAGTTGTGCCAGCAGCCTCCCCTGCTCCTCCAGTATCTCACTCTGGGACATTGCCTGCAGCTTTGCTTGGTTCTCCTGATGGATTTTTATCGTTTCTATGGCACTGTTAGCAATTCCAAGTCCTTGACCCGACACTAGCAAGGAATTTACAGCATCTACCAAAAGAAAAATGTGAGATGATGCCTTAGTTAACCATGAACAAAAATATGATGAACAATGACTTACCAACAACATTTGATCTAGATGGCACAGTGTCCATACTCTCCAATGGTAAGACAGCAAAATTTGTTGCTCCACATGACTGATCTTTAGTCCGTGAACCGTTTAAACTATGTGCACCTTCCTTGTTAGCTCGTTGTGCTGCAATTTGACGTGCAAAAATACTTTTTCTTCCTCTTGGTCCTTTTTCCATTCCCTAAGTGCACAGAAAACGCTTAAGATTTGATCAGACAAAAGAACAATTAAACAGACGAATACTTTATAGGAATTATGCTCTTGTAATATGGTTTAAACCTCATCTTACCTCACTCTCTACGACAGACCGATGTAGAACTTTAGGAAAAGCAGTGCCTGTGAATGTTGGCAAGGACACGGGTACCGCGCTAGTGTCCCTCTCCTACATAAAGAGAATTTAAATGATGCATCATGTTGAATTATTTCGAAGATATAACAAAACCGCTAAGATTACTCACAAAGATCCTGGAGAGGACAGCACTGATGTGAGTATCATGTCTGTCCAGTCGCTCTTCTGGGTCCTCATCTTCAAAGCGCACTCGATCCTTTTTAAAACGTGACTTTTTTGGAGGTGCAGGTGTCAGGGTGGGAATCTGATCAGGGAGGTCTGAATGTAGGTAGAAATACAGTATGAAAAAGAACCAGTTAAGAATTCAAACAGATACTGTGTACAGATCGTATACTGTACAAATGAGGTGGAAAAATGTTGATACAAGAGAGACTATCTATACAGTTTTGCAATAACTGTGACATTAAAAATAAATTCGAAATATTTAAGATTCTGCACTATTTCAAGTCACTGCTAAAATGTGTAATGAATCATCTGATGCCTGTCAAGTGCATGCTTTCATGAAAGCAAAAAGGGGGCGTGTACTGACAGTAAAGTTGCTTGAATACCAACATCACATCTACGATGACACTATTTTCAACTCACCTTCTATAGTCACGACATCTTTCTGGTTATCCTCAGCTTCCACGTCTCCTCTGCGTTTATCAGGACGCTTAACTACAGTAACAGAGCGGCTGTCCGCTGTCAAAAACTCCTGCTGCTGCTCGAGCAGATCCGCCTCACTGTCTGTGGGTTTGGGACGTCGCAACATCCCACTCTCCCGTAATAAATGCCGCTATTGTTTCAGGGGTAAGTGGCAAAATATGAATTCAGCATGCGTCCCTTAGACTGTCAGTGACATCTTGCACTGGCGCAGGCAGAAAAGTTTGTTTAGTAGACAGCGCAAATTCAACACGTAAGTTGCAATAATGTAAACAACAATGGTGGAAAGGTCCCATACAATCCGATAATAAGTGGAAACGTGTATTTTATTTCACAGCTTTGTTCGGCAGATGCTATGCTCAGTTGTAACCTAAACACATGCCTTTCACCGACATGATTCAATGTCCGGGTTAACTCACTACAAAATAAAAGTCTTTGTGTTCGTTTTTTTAATTAAATTGATTGCCAATAAAAACTCACATTTGATATTACATCATGTAAAATATTTACGTGAATTTGATGGTTACTTGACGCAGTAAGATAGATAAAAAAAACACCAATATAATATTTAGCTAATTGTGATGATGATTGGTCAATAAATATCTTAGTGGATTGCAGTTTTATTGCAGACATAATGGCTTAAATCCCATCTCTGAGTGATCTTGCCCTAACTCAAATGACTTTGGCAGTAGCCTGACGCAGGGTCTCATCTGACACATACACAGTGTCTGGCACTTTCTCAAAAGTCAGTCAGACAGAAATGACACTTCAAACTTTGAAGCTCCAGTGAATTTGCATTAAGAAAAAATGAACGATTGTGGTGAATTTCATGGATGATGAACACAACAATTTATTTGTGTTAACATGGCAACCCACGCATTTGCACTAGTTAATTATACCCGATGTCTTCGCAGTTCACTGAATTCAGTATTTTATTGTTCACGTAGATGTTTGGCTGTCTATCAGACTTTCGAGAGCACTTGTCAGTTTTTTCTGTCCTCCGCAGTCTCCCCGCGGTCTCCGCCCCCAGTCTGCCTGAATGGGAACACCCAGCGCGGGATCCCCTGGCATCCATCCCGAGCACAGCAGAGCCGGTATAAGCAACGTCTTGAAGCGATTTCTATTAGTCAAAGCGGCCTATTGCAGATACAATATTTAAGTGCAATGTCATACCTGCCACAGGATGTTGTCTCTAGATCTAGAAACTGATACGACTGCGGAGGACACAGCGCCAAGCACCCCGGATGGTGGTGCGGAGACACCGTCCAGTCTCGATGTACTGGAAGAGGTATGAGACAAGCCTTATGATTGCTGCCATCGGATGATGTGTTAGATTTCCTGGTAGGCTGCAGAATGTTCTTACATTGGGTTAGCATATTCCAGTTCACTGTAAAATAGTTTTATTGTAAGCTGATTTACATTTTTTATTAACAGAAACTATTAAAGCATTTATGTTAATGTACTTCATTTTATGTCTAACGTTATTTCATCTGTAATAAAATTTGTTTGGTCATTTTGCAGTAGTCAGAGAATTACTGCACAACAAAAACACATAGATGTTGTACTTATAATATACATTAGACTAAATGGTACATAAGCAAAAGTATGTTTGAAACCCCTGGTTAATTTTTGTGGTGCTATTAAAATCAATGCCGCTGCAGTTTAATGCAGTTTTATAATGACATCATTTCATAATATTTGGCTCTAAATGTGTTGTCATATTCATTGCAGTTGCGTAGTTTATGTGTTTAGTCAGATTATACAGATTACAGATTATATACTGTCCGTGTCACAGTGATTTACAGCAGTACTTTCAATGCTTTATTGTCCCTTAACATTGTTTAAAGCATTAGATACACAAATGAAATGTTTATGTGTGTGAGAACTATTCACTATTAGGTATACATATTAAACAAAACTAGTTTTAATCCAGCAAATGTCTTTACCCCTTTAAATGGAGGTTTCAGCCTGTTCCACCGTAGAGCTTGAATTTTGCAGCTGAACAACAGTGTCACATTTGTCACTATTGGTTCTAAGTGATTTTCAATAAAACTAAATAATAATAATTTACAAATTAAAAAAACAATATTATTTAACTGTTTATTATTACATTTTACCTTTAATGTGCAATCCTGATTCCCATTACAAAAATACATACAAATTGTGACATTCATTTATTTTCTTTTTAAATATAATAAAACAAAGGTTGATGAAAGAACATCTCTTCTCTGTGCAGGTTGGTGCTTTTTTAGGGATCACGCAGTTGCATTTATGCTTGGTATTCATTCATAAAATCATTATCAGGGCAGCTGTAATCTGCTTAAGCATCTTAGATCATCATATCACGTCCAAAGTTTCACTTATCCCATAGAGTGAGGATAAGAGCAGTCGTTTCTACAATATCCTTTTGAATTGCTGACTGTTTTCTGCCGTATTCTCTTTCATGCGGGATTTCCATTATTGATGTTGCATCTCACTCCCTCACCTAAAAGCCTTTCAACCCTTATAAATATCAAAAGTGGTGGTATAAGCTGTTGTTCAGACACTCGCTGTATATTAACTGTATCGTACACTTAGATGAACCATGTGATCTCCGATACTTTTACATACTTCAGGTCATTATGTTAGTTTTAAATGTAAGCGCGTTTAATTAAGTGAACTCACCGTATTTGCCATCATTCTACTTTTCAGTAACAAATGGGGTTGTTAAACCTGGCCTGACCAATTGACACTGAAGTGGAAACGATTGAAAATTATCATCCTTCATTGAAAGAATAATGTTTAACTGTGTGTGTGCTTTATCAAAAGGAACATACAGTTAAAATACAAAACTATAATTTATATATATAGTATAATTAGTTGTTGTTAACCACACAGATCAGTTATAGCCCTTAAGATCTTATCATAGAGTTTATTAGACATCAGTCAGTGCTAAGTATGAATTAAAAGACCTGATTTAGAAAAAAAGTCCTCAGTCTAGTCAGACCTCTCACTTTTTAACTAAAATCTGTTTCCCTCCAGTGATGTGAAGGGAACTTGGAAGACTACTTCGAAGTCTACTTTGAAGACTACTTCGAAGTCTACTTGGAAGACTAATTCGAAGTCTACTTTGAAGAGTACTTGGAATTTTTAAGACTACTTGGAAGACTACTTTGAAGACTACTTCAAAGACTACTTGGAAGTCTACTTCGAAGACTACTTGAAATTTGAAGACTACTTGGAGGACTACTTGGAAGTCTACTTGGAAGACTACTTGGAATTTTAAGACTACTTCGAAGACTACTACGAAGACTCCTTGGAATTTTAAGACTACTTGGAAGACTACTTGGAATTTTAAGACTGCTTCGAAGACTCCTTGGAATTTTAATTCTACTTGGAAGTCTACTTTGAAGATATCCTACACAAAACGACAATCTATATAACGTTGGAAAGCTCTAAGTCTCTAGTTTTAAAATCCTTTGTCCGTTTTGCGATAGGACAAATGTAGTAAAAGTACAAATTAATTAAGGACACACAGGCGGGCTAAAGTGATTTTATATCGTAAAAACCCTATATCCTACACAAAACCTAAATAAATATTGACAAACTATATATCACCGGAAACCTCTAGGTGTATTTTTTTCAAATTTCTTGTCCGTTTTGCAATAATGCAAACATAGTGAGAGTTATTTAGTTTTGTAATGCATATGAGTGTTATGACCCTAATATCCAATTCAGATCCTAAACAATCTTGACAAAGTATATATTGTTGGAAGTCTCTAGTTAACTGATATCTGTGGTTAACAACAACAAATTTGATTTAACACACAAAAAAATAACATAAGACATGGAAAACCACCCATACAGCATGGCTCCTTAAAAAATATAGTTTTGTATTTGTACTGTATGTAACTTTTGACAAGGCACACACACAACAATTAAACATTAAAAAATAATTTCCAAGGGTTTCCACTCCAGTTTTAATTGGTCAGGCCAGGTTTAACAACCCCATTTGTTACTTCCAAGACTACTCGGAAGACAAATAAAATAACTGTATTTTTAAGACTACTTGAAAGACAAATAAAATAACTGCATTTTAAAGACTACCAATGTCCAATGTGCACTTTATTCAGCAGATATGTAAATTAAGAGGTTAAAGAACAATGCTTAAAAGAAACATTATATATGAGAAACATGAGGACATATTATGATCCTTCGACCAATAGTGTATCATATCAGAAGCATTGAGATCAATAGATGCAATTCTCTCATTGATTTACTTATTCTATTTCCCTCTTAGTTTTTCAAGTTTTAAAGTTGATATTAGGGCCACACAGTATATACAGTAGTTTTGAACTAAGGACAATTTCGATTTACTTTTCTTTATGTGTCCTTTCAGTTTAGTTTCATGTTTGTTGTGGTTGACTATTGTCTTCTCCGCCCAATAAATTTTATATTAGAAGATTTTCACTTTTTTGTATTTTAGTGCTATTAGGACTATTTCAAATATCTTAACATCACATTTTAATATGTGAGGGCATGTCAAAACTTATGAATGGCCTCAAAACACAGTGAATGCAGTTGTAAAAGGTTTCAAAATGTATAACATACTTCAAGTCAAAAACTAAAACAAAATCACTTTCTAGTTTAAAAGCCATAGAAATTAATTAAGATTTTTCTTAAAATCTTCTCGCATGATACTTTCTGTTTTCATTTCAGTTAACAAAAATGCTTTTATTCCATTTTCATTGATTGTAAGACTTTAGTGCACCACAATGTGCTGATGGTCCTTTCTCTCTGCATCTTTTTTGTTCCATGTAGCAGCATCCATTAAAGCAGTCTTTGAGTGCCTCTATGTGCCGTGAGACATACTGGCGTTGCCTCCTCCTTTCCTTGCTCATGTACTGCTGCCTGGGTGCCGTAGCTTGGTGTCAGCTCACTGAAGTCACAAAACTTAGCTTTGATTCCTCCAGTATGTTCCACGGTGCCTCCATGAAGACTCTCAGAGGTCATTCCATGAAATTCAATGCCAGCCCTTGCTCTGATGGCTATGTGTACATCCCTTTGGCTTTCCTGCTCATGCTCTACGCCGTTTACCTCATGGAATGTTGGCATTGCCGCTCCCGCAGTGAGCTCCAGTGCAGGGCCAACATGGACAGTGTGTATGAGAGGGTTCTGCGCATGCGCCATGCACGACCGTGCGTTTGGTGGAAAGCCATCAGTTATCACTTTGTACGGCGAACTCGACAAGTAACACGGTACAGGAACGGAGATGCCTACACCACCACACAGGTTTACCATGAGCGTGTTAACACGCATGTGGCAGAAGGAGAATTCGACTACAGTCGTTGCGGCATGAGGGACGTTTCGCGAAACTTACATGGGCTGGAGGGTCACGCAGCGACACGGTTGCATTTCACCAAGTGTTTCAGCTTCGCAGGAGCGGGACCCGAGAATGCTTATCTCAACCAGAGGGCAAGGTTCTTCTCTGAAATCGAGGGTCTGGATGACTACATGGAAGCCCGTGAAGGCATGCTCCTGAAGAACGTCGACTTCAAAGAGCACCTCATTGCTTACGTAGATCCTGATCGGCTGCCGTGGTACACTTCACGGGTTACGTTCTGGATGGCAGCTCTGCTCATGCTCTCCTGGCCGCTTCGAGTGCTAATCGAGTACCGTACTGCTTTCGTTCACTACCAAGTTGAGAAACTCTTCGGGTTGGAGTACAGCAACAACAGCCCATCTCCAGAAGATGTGGCTACTCTGAGGAACAGTCACTACTGTCTACCGAGAGCAGAAACGGTTGACAGCACGGAGCTAGAATGGCACATTCGCTCAAACCACCAGCTCATACCGAGCTACTCGGAGGCCATGCTGATGAACCTAGGGGCCTCGGGGTCGGATCGCAGAAGCAGTATCTCCTCCAACCGCCTCTTGTTGGACAGCTACCCAGCACAGAGTTACGGAACGCTGGTGCAGAACTGTGAACACTGTCTCCGACAGGATAGTGGACAAAGACGGCCAACCATTAGCTCCAGCTGTTCCTCCATTTTCTCACGACACACATTCCACTCCCATTTGTCCCTGGACACCTCCCATTTCTCCCTGTGTCGTATGTACGGTTCCAGGCGCACTGTGGGACTGTGGAGGAGCCGGAGCAGCACGCTTACTGAGCGCTGCTGCATGGACGAGCAATGCAGCAGGTCTAACACCAGTCAGCTGGCCCTCAACGACAGCCCACCCAATTACCAGGATGCTCGCTTTTTTCCGGTCCTTATAGTTCATCGGCCCGAGGGTTGCGGGGACTCCTCAGAGGTGAGAAGATATTATGTCCGCAGAGGCTCCTGTTGTGTGGAGACTTCGCTTTAATGTGGATTTGAAGTTGACTTTCTAAAGAAATACTTGCATCACACAGAAGATGATTGCGGAAGCAAGTAGTCTACAACGGATGAAGTGTAATTCTCATAAACTTTGTTTTGCTGTTTGCTAATATATGTGAAAAGTTAGAATGTGTCTGATTCAGCGTAACACTAAACAAATCTTTGAAATCAAAGGGCTAGTTTTACAAATGTTATTAGTAGACACCAGCCCTTATAATTTGCATTACTAACAATTGACAAGCTTTAAAGTGGAGCTCTGATGAAAAATTATAATTCTTCCATGAATTACTCACCCTCAAGTCGTTCGACAAGTCTAGGACATCCATTCATCTTCGCAATGCAAATTAGGTAGTTTTGTCGAAGTTTGTGAGCTTTCTGACTCTCGCCCATAGACAGCAACACAACTGACTTTCAAGGTACATTGCTGTCTATAGGCCGTGAGTGAACAGATGTCCTTGGCTTCTCGAAATGACTTGAGGGGGAGTAATTCAAAGCAGAGTTTTAATTTTTTGGCGGAGTTCCCCTTTAATAAACAGAAAGAAAAAGGTTTGGACTGTAGCCTTCCTCAAAAAATGCACTTGGTGGAGAAGGATTTCATTTAAAATCATATTCTTGTTGCAATTTTGCCTTATGTAACTAGACTAATTGTCATGTTTTTTACTTCATTGAATATTTCTCAGGGTTGGTTTATTTTTTAGGTCCGTTAAGGCACATACATTTTGGCCACCAAAAACAAGCAACATTATTGAACATTATGCCCCAATAGCTGGGGATGTCACACCATATAGTAAGTTGTCAAAATGAAACCTCCCATTAGCCTTAATCTGTCTTTACAGTTACATATTAAACAAAACACAACAGCAAAATGTAACAAATAATGTCCAAAAATGTTGGTATATTGTTATATGGCAAATGGTAGGCCTACTCCTCAAAAAACTCCAGCCTTCATTGTATAATTGACCTTTGCCTTAATGTATTCTATTGGGTTTATATTCTTTTCTCTGTTTACCCAACAGCTAAAGTAGAAATTAGTTAGTTTGGAGGACAGCATTGTGCTCTGTTAAAATTATTGGATGTGCCAACCAGCCCTGGCCTTTATATGAATGTGATGACATATGTTTGTTAATGCTTCAATATTTTGATTGTACAAATATTTTCTTGATTTGTCTGATTTCTTGATCGTGTGATTGTTTTGCATTAATCTATTTATTGCTTTTTATTTAATAACAAAACATGCATTGCAGAAGAAACACAATGATTTCATATTAAGTGTTTTTATAATGAATGTGAAGGAAAGAAATCCCTGAGATTAAGAAAGCGAGGAATGACAGACATTGCTAAATATTCTCCAACATTTTTGTTAATGCCAGATGGTTTGATCGTATGTTAGTATCGAAGAATGCGATGTCTGATAATGCATATACAAGAAAGGTGCATGGCACCTCGCTCACATTGAGACAATTTGTATTGTTGTGTTTCCATCTCGTTGAAAACTGTTCCTTTAAAGAGGTTTCCAGAAACAGCAATACGGTCATTTACAAACTTATATACCACCAGTGTTTGTTACATGAGCAATTATATTGAAAATAAACTGGCTCACTAATGAGCTTCAACAGTTTCCCTTTAAACCAAACGTCCTGAAAGTTATGGTGAAAGGACGTATACCTACCGCAGGCAAGAAATGCAGTAAAAATGGCAGTGACTGTTAAAAGTTTTTGCAAAATAAACTTCTGCCGACGCTTAAATGTCTCTGTTTTATTTACCTAAATGGTTACTATGTGGAAATATGCTCGTCCTTTAATTGTTTATCAGTTGTTTAAAGTAAACTATGAACTGGATGATAAAAAGAATGAAATAATGAAGCATATGAATATATGCTAAATTATATCCAATAGATGTGTGAAAAAATACATTTATTTTATAGCCTAGCCTATAGAGCTGTGACAAAAGGTGTAGCTTTTTCAATCCTGTTGACTGGCCACGCTAAATGAACTTTATTATTAACATAATTTATAAATGTATTACATTATTTTAAAACAACGATTGGTGCTCAAGTCCTGCTGTTAGGAGTCAACCCGAGTTATTAAAACGAGGCGAGACAAAGCAAGCAGAGTGTTTGTATAGAGAAGGTCAGTCGCTCTACTGCGGAAATAGCGCGTCTGTTGCTATGCCAACGTCTGACCTGAGGAGCTGTAACTTTATGCAGGTAGTCAGCGAATTGCATTTCTTTCTCTATTCAAATCTTTTCCTATTTAAATCCTTTTTCTAATGTCCTTCTTCCCAGAGTCAGAGCTTTGATTTAAGATGCTTTCTCGGCATGTTTTGCTTGCACCGTACCGTAAAATAAATAGTTTGTTTTCTCTCCGACGCGTTTGCGATTACGCCTTTCTGACGCTTCTACTGCCTCCTGAGCACCGCCGGTGGTCCGCCGACTCATTGCTATCTGGGGTACCTTTGACACATTTGGAAAGGTATTTTAATATTAAGTATTAACGTTCCTCTGGGACGTAACATACATTGCAAAATGCATTGATTGCAGTGACGTGGGACGTGATTTGTGCAGCGGTCGGTGGAGGTCTGAAAGATATCACTGAAACAATAGAGAGGCGTTTCTCTTCACATAGTTTGTTGTGTGTTCAAAGGGTCCTGTCATGTATAGTGAAATGAAAAAAGCAGGCATCCAGATTTCTATTAATAACTCAGAAAGTTTGACCAAAGAAATATAAATAACTGATGTCTCCTGACTCTAAATTTGTTCCCTTTTTTAGTTTGTTCTCCTCATCGCACATCATGAATTTACAGCATGCTACACGGAGACCAGAAAACCATAATAAGTTTAGAGAGAAACGCCTTTACAAACGATTCTTGAATAATGCATCCCAGGGACTTTCTTTCTCTGAAGAAGTGATGTGTGAAATGGGGCCCATTTCATACAGAAAACATGATTTTAGTGGCCTTTTTCATCCTACGGGCCATTTTGCATCAGCTACCACATTAAAAGAGGTAAAGAAGCATAAAAACAAAGACATGCATTGCAACATTAATTCTCTCACTAGAGAAACACGATGTGATTCGCTGCAGGCTTTTAAAATGTATAGCGGTCGGAGCAAAAGGGTTGATGCCTTAGCATGGACAGGGCAGATCAATTTGCACACCTGCCTGAAGCAAACTTCTACAGAGGATTGGGAAGCTCAGAGCAGGAACAGAAGGTGTCAGGAGTTTGTACAGAAGAAGCTTGGCAAGACTACCGAACAGGGTTTCATCAACCAGCAGATCCCCAAAGATAAATGCCCAAATAAGTCTGGTCACCTGTTGCCACTGAGGAAACAACACAGGTAGGTTATTGTCACAACAATTCCTTTTTCGATTCTTTCCATTTAAAATATAAACTTTAATACACATATTATGTATGTCAAATTAGTAACATTTTCTTGCACTTTTATGTTGTGTCTGTCTTTCATGAACTTGCAAAGGGCTTTAGGTTATGTGTCATCTCCAGTGAGTGTGCTGAATTGCTTAAATAAAACAGCAACCACAGTGGGTGTCAAGCGCATTGAGATCCCACTTGTCCCACGTCCACAGGTCATCCAGAATCCATTTGACGGCAGTCATGTTTTTCATACAAAAAACATCTCTAAGCAGGAAATCTTCGCAGGTAGGATTAAATATGCGTTGGCTGAAGTATGTGCAAAGTGTTATGTGAAATGTCCCTTTTATGCTCTGGGTTTTCAAACAAGCATTGTCAAACGTTTGCTCACACTTTTTGATCTATGAAGACTTTTAAATGCTTGAAATTGGTTTTGTAAACAAATATAAACTGTTTTTATTCCTTAAAGAAATAAAAACAACACCATGTTGTCCAATTTACAGAAAAACACATTTTTATAATTGAAAATATAAAGATATTTCTGACATGAACAGCTTTAATAATTTATATTGGTGGCTCTAAATATGTAGTTTAATGCAATGTCTTATATCGTCTCTTGTAGGAAAACGTAGCTCTGTGAGAGAAGTACAGTTGGATCTGCCAGAATATGACCCTGAGCTGGATGACCTCAGACCTCCTGAGTTCACCAGACAGGAGGTCACCAGACAGCTGCTGCACTGCAAGCCTGTGGCAGAACTCTCCTCTCTTCACTATGCAGTGGACAAGTGGAGAAGATTTTGGAACATCAGTCAGTAGATCCTTCTTTTTCATTCTTTTTCTAAAACCAGATATTCTAGATTTTTTTAGCTGTAAATATTCAAACACATCAATATAAACAGATGAAATGTGTGTGCTAAAACATCACTGTATAGTTATGTATAATATAGGATAATATTGCTATTGCATGAATTGCTCTCATGGAAACAGATTTTGGATAATGATTGTCTTTCATCTAGAGTTGCCCTTGCACAGTTCGACCACCGAGGGCCTAAAAAAGGCTCTTATTGATCCGAATTATTCTGTGCGGTTGAAGGCCATCATCATTTGTGCTTCAGGAGCAGTTCATGGACTACAGCAGAATCCCGAGCCAGGTGAAGCAGGTTAATCTGTCAGCTAGGAAATCCCACATTTTATGCAATGATATGATATATGTTAGGGATAATGTACAGGCTGTTGTTATCGCAGAAATAAGCCCCGACAGTGTGATCAGGCTTGTACATTATCCCACTTATTACACGGCTACTTGCCACATGAGAAAAATCTGGACATATTTTATTGGCAAATTTTTACCAAATGTGGACCATTTTTTCTAGCTCAATGTGAGAGACGGAAAGCGCCGGCAGTAGCTCAAGAACTGCAAGATCTCATTGTCTCGGCTCTTGATGATCCTGTGAGGAGTGTTCAAATGGCTGCTGCAGTGTACCAGTATGTTATAAGGACTCCCAACTCACAAGCCAAAGACATACTCCAAAGCACATTAAAACAAGGTGAATGGTTTTACCAAGATCCAAAGATATCTTATGTTTTATACTTATCCAATACCACAAGCACGAAATCTGACCTACAGATGTTCCCTAAAAAGGAGTATGATTTGTTGTGACTCAGACCTTTCAGGCACAGATGCTGACAGCTGGATGGCGGCACAGTGCCTGGCGATACACGGCGATACAGGTCAGGCTGTCATACAGAGACTTTTGTCCCAGCACTTCATCTGTGATTCTCCTTCAGATCAAAAGCAGTCGATGGTTTTGCTCTCCAGAATTAGCAGAAAATCTGTAAGTGATTCTTTTTGGTGTGTCTCTCTCTTTATTTCTGACTTGACAACTTTGTCCTATTCACAATAAATTGTTCTTTTTAGCAAATGTATATTTTTTTATTCAGACTCTAGTGCGCTCTCTTCTGGCTGAAGAATTAAACAACTGTAATTGGAGAACTCGTTTTCAGGCCTGTAATAGCATTGCACAGCTCAGAGGTCCAGTCAATAAGGTATTATGATATTATTTCTTAAAGAGACAGTTCACCTTAAAGTGAATATTCTGTCATCCCCCTTATTTTCATATACTAGTTTCTGTTCCTTGTGACTTAAAAAGGGAAGACAAACAGCTGTGGTCACTTTCAATGGAATTACTTTTATATATTCTGTTAACTAACTGTTAAATAATAATTTCTTCCCTGCTTTCGTACCTCTATTATTCTTTCCTACACAGTGAATGTCGAACATACTGATCAAAAATGTTTCTGTGCAGGATCTTTGCAGCAAACTGATCCACTTGATGTGGAATGACTGGAGCTGTGATGTTCGTAGAGCTGCAGCTCACACTCTGAGTAAACTGGACATGGACACAGATCTGCAAAATGAGCTGAGGTTATTGACCAAACAGACGATTCTGACCTATAGGCAAAATGCTTTACAATCTGCTTTATGGCTTCTGCATCCATTAAATTCATTCCTAACAAACAACTTTTCCATAGTTTGAAGCTGAAGGAGGGTCCGAATGTTCTGCGATTAAAAGCGCTAATATTCATTGGTCAGCTTAACATAATGACACCCAAGCTACTGCCCAGTTTTCTGCAGTGCTTTAATGATGACTGTGTGGCTGTGCGCACACAAGCGTGCTTGACTGCTGCAACTCTGATGATTGAAGACCAGGCGGTGAGAATTTAAGCTTAGTCTACGCAATAGACCAAATTTGAGGAAAACTTGTGGTTCAATGGAGATCTTTGATAAAATAGAAGCATGGAAATTGCATATGGATATGAACTCCTTCCTTTGAATGACTGCATTAATTTCATGGCTAATAAAATGTGTTCACAGGCCCTGGATCAGCTAATAAACTTGATGCAGAATGACCCATTATGGGAAGTAAAAGTGGAGGCGATTAATGGTAAGCTCCAGAAAGATTGCAACGAAAGTAATTTATGTTAAATATATTTCAATTGCACCATATTACTTAAAGGGAATGTTCCCCTAAAATGTAAAAAGGTTTTGTCATTATTTACCCATTAAGAATTCCATAACTATGTAGAATTCCATAAAACACCAAGGCAAAACACTGATTCTGCAACAAGAAAGCACAATTAACGTGTTAATATGACTTGTGCGCTATATTTAAACTTCGGACACAGAATTGTTTTGTTTTTAATGAATAATGCATTTATTATTTTTACATAATATTATGTACTAATATTACATCTAACTTTGAGCGTTACTATTTTCCTGTTTCAAATAAAGCTATTGGAAAAATAGGTTGCATGACCCGAACTCTCCAGGAGTTGTTGATGTGGGCTCTACATCTGGAGGAGGAGCCCTGTGTGCGCATTGCTGCCTGTGAAGCCCTGAGCACTTTAGAACCAAAAGACCCAGAACTACAACAGTTTCTACAAGAACGCTATGCAATGGAACCTAACTCTGAGGTTCAATGGTATGTGCTTAGATTAGAGTCATTTTTGGAAGCAATGTTCTAAAATAGTTTTTGAATGCTAATACAATTCATATAACCACCAAGGCACATTGAAGGACTTTTAAAAAAACACGGACACAGACTGGAAAAAGAGGAAAGCAAGATTCATGAGATAAAACAACAGGTATTATCAGACACAGAACAAATACATTTTTACTTCAATACATTTTACACTAACTACAAGTTTCTGTTTACCTGTTGTACTGTAGGTGGATCTGCTGTGTACAAAACATAGCATTTCACTCGAAGTGCTCAGAATGGAAGAGATGGAAAAGCACCAACAACAAATTATTGTGCTGAATGTACCACTTAAATTTAAAGGCCATTAAAGGAGCATTGAACAAAATCATTTGAGCCATTTTCAATAGGCAAGCTAGTTTCCAATAATGTTCTGGTGAATCAGAAATGCAGCAGCTGGTGTCTAGTGTACTTGACATATAGATATATCAGTAATAGGACAATACATGTAGCACACAAACTATTAATAGAATGATGGAATTAGAAGATTTATTTACAATTAAGAAATACACAATGCATAAATGGAAAGACCATAAACTTATTTACATACTGTGTAGATATATCAACAGACACTGTAGGATGTCACAGATTCTTATTAGTGATCACAAGAGAAACATATGTCAAACAAATCAAGATAAAGGGAAATAAAAAAAGCAACTGCAGCCAACTGTTCATCTTGACAACAGTGTTGCAATTATTTATTTTTTATTTCAAAAATGTTTAAACAGACCCAGATAACCACTAGTATGCTAAACAAAAAACAGTAGGTACAACTAAACATTATTTGAATTTTTTTTAAATGCTTTATCAACTGACCCATCTTCATTGTTGATCTGTGGCTGACTCCGTCTCTTAAGAACTAGCTTGTACAGATTCTCAACTTCAGTGACCTGAGCAAGTAGTTGTGTCATGGCATTATTCTGATGAAGAGTGATGGAAAGATTATGGGCATAGACACATAATAAATAGAACATGATTTCTTCAAAAAAAGGTAAAAACATAAATCAGAACAATAATGACTAGTACTTGTATTCATTTACATTTAACGTGTAAGGGGTGGATGTTAAGAAAACCCCCATCACACATGATGCTACCATACATGGCTGATATTCATTCGCTTGCTGCCATTCAAAACAACAGCAATGCTTATACCGTCCAAATACACTGCTCAAAACAAATAAAGGGAACACTTAATCATCACAGCTTAACACCAAATCAGTTAACCTTCTGCAATATCAATCAACCTGGTAAGAAATCATAAGGGATTGTGAACCATTTTACTTGTTTTGACCTTGGCATTGTTAGCGCCACGCTCTTACCCGTGAGCGACAGAAGTGTGGGGATGAAATCCTCAGATCTTATGCTGGTGCAGTGCCCTCCTGGTGCATGATAATGCCTGGCCTCATGTGACCAGTCTTTAGGCTGTAGGCATAGATGCCATTGACTGGCCCTCACGTTCCTCTGGGATTTCAAGTATCCAAAGCCATCAAGTAGCACCATAGAATGTCCAGGAGCTCACTTTTGCTCTGACCCAGGTCTGGGAGGAGATCCCCAGGACACCATGTGCCATATCACCAGGAATATTCCCAGACATTGCTGGGAGTTCATCAGGGCACGTAGGGCCATGCACATTACTGACTAACATTATGATTTACGGTGGTGAAACTCAAACGAGTTGAATAAGCCAGTAATATCATTTTTATAGCGATTTTACTGTAATTCCAGCCCTTAAATGCGTTTATGATTTTGGCTTTCGCTGACCATTGTCACATTATTTTGATCCCACAAAACATTATGCAAAGTATATAAGTGGAGAGTTTTAACCTGGATATTTCGTTCATTGAGATCTAATATAGTGTGATTTAGGTGTTCACTTTATTTTTTCGAGCAGTGGATATAGAAATAATAACCTTACCAAACTGCTCAAAGAATCCTCAGTTGTTGGAATCGCTTGAACCATCTTAATTTTTACTTCCAAATTCTGAATGAACTCCACTATCATCCCCATCAGTTCTACCACATATCTGTAGACAAAATAATTTAAGAATGATTCAAGGCGCATAATGTCATATACACTACTGTCTATGGGTGAGAGTCAGAAATCTCTCTTTAAAACAACCGAATATAAACAGAGGTCCTAGGGTTTTCGTACGAATTCAGGGTGAGTAATTCATGACAGAATTTTACTTTTACTTTTACAAAAAAATTCTTTTGAGCATGGAAAACAACATCACTTGCATTGCTGTAGCACAATTTTAAAAGCCCCCAAAAACATTTAATCCAATAATTACATGGCATATTATTAATTCTGACCTGTTAAGATCAGCCTGAATGGGCAGATTCTGCTGACACAATGGTTTTGTGAGCCGTTCTCGCAGGACTGTCTGTTCTCGCAAAACATCCTGAAGGTGAGATGTGAACTGTTGCAAGGAAGCAAATCTTTGGCCTTACAACAAAACATATTTAGTAGTCAAATCAAGACATTATTCAAAATAAAATATACACGAAAATATAAATGCAACATTACTGAGATAATAGCTGTGAGTTACATCCGATCCATCTCTTTCCAACTTCAGCAAGTCTAACTCCAAATTTGTCTAAACCAAGATGGAAAAATTATGGCATTTATTAACATTTTGCATATAGTTGGCTGATGTAATAATTTGATGCCTTCAATTTAATTTCAACCTGATCAAGATCTTGTTTGATTCTGTTCAGCTGGTCAACCTCAAGTAAGGTTGAAGAAAATACTTCAGACTCTTGTGGAACAGCCTTAAGTTCCTTCTGTAAAATCCACAACATGATAATCCATCAAATTCTTTATCACAGCCATTGAAGAATCAGTGTCACAAAACCAGTGTTATGTTTACCTGTGTCATGGTGCCTGCGGCTGCACATCTGGCTAAAATCTTAGCGGCAGGTGTTACTGTGTAAACATTGGGGTCCCAGGGATTCATAACACGTGTTCCCAAACCTGATGTATATATGTGTAATTAAAATTCTGAATTAAATAATAAAATGAAACATAGGACAGTGTTATTTTAACACAACAGTAAAGCAATGCATATCTAATGCCCACTTGAACTAATTTCTGAGAGAAAGTCAAAATAACTGTGAGGCATTGTTAACATTATCTGAATGTCGTTTGCACTATCAAGCTAATGCGTATCTTGCTCTTTAGCTAAGACGTCCTGCTGTATTTCTTAAATGCCACATTTATTTATGCGTAATTTTAAAGCGTTGAAAAATTACTTAGCTTACCTGAATGCAACGTCTTTGGTCTATGTACGGTAAGCCTTGAAAACGTCTAGTAAGTTTTCGATCTACCCGCCTCTTTGAATACGCTCATCAAACTTACTATCTGCGCAGCAGAACTGCGCAATACGCAATATCAGAAGCGTATCCGCAGATTCACAAACAAACAATGAGAATTCTCGTTTCTGATGCAGCATGGCTTAAAGTAAAAAAAAGAATAACTGTATATATAAGAACGTCTGGCCAATAATGATAATTTGCGTTTGAATGCAGGGGTTGAACATTCTTTTATTATTTTAAATAGTGTCGAATCATGGCCGGTTATAACCCAGATAGCTTTACATTGCTGGCGTAACGGCAACGTTGGTAGTTTGTACGTGCCAGTACGATAATATTAAAATGACATAATAATTTATAAACAAAAACGGGTTTCAGTCATAACAGAAGCTTTTTTCGAGTTATGTAGTTTCTAAACAATATAAAAATCTACGAAAGCAAAGATAATGTTGTCGTAATAAAACAGAAAAGATTTATGATGCGTTTATATTTGGCACGATGTGGTAAGGAGCGGGTCACACAATGATATCAACACTCTTATAGCGAAACAGAAAACAAACAGACACCTGACGTCATTTATTTTAAACGTGATACATTTCAGCGTGCTTCATTCGCGCAGTTTGGGATATTGAGTGATACAGTTTTAGTGAAATGTCATCTGCGGCGCGTGTAGCAGCAGCCCCGGCGATGTTGTCCCGGTTCCGCGGGGCTCTAGTCGGTGCTGTTTTGGGAGATTGTATAGGTGGTGAATTTGAAGGTGCCGTGGATGTCCCTTTAGATAGGGTTCTTCAGCATCTCGGTGCATTGGAAGATGACACACGGGGCGATGGTGAGCATCCACCTATTATCTTGTAAAATCGAATAGTGTCCACCTACGATATCTGTTAGATCTAATATAGTACGATATGGCAAACAATAAATAGCCAACATTTTGCTACTTACTATATTTACTTGAATGTAATGGTTCTCCACCCCTTTTAAGGGACAGCTTCTTTTCCAAACCTGTTTTTTTTTGGCTTTTATATGATTTCCCCCAGGAATTCTTCAGTATAGTGACGACACGGCCATGATGAGGTGCGTTGCTGATTCACTTCTTATTAGGGCAGAGTTTGATGAACTAGACATGGCAAGAAGGTAAATTACATTTAGTTCAAATGGGTTAAATGGCCCTCAGTAGCAACTATTTGTTGCCTCAAGTTATCCTGACATTTTATCTAATGTATTTTCAGGTTCGCAAGCGAGTACAAGCTTGCTCCAGGACGAGGTTACGGCTCAGGTGTTATACAGGTACTGCGAAAGCTGGCATCGCCCCATCTGAACGATGTTTTCCAGCCAGCAAGAGCTCAGTTCGGTGGCCGTGGATCTTTCGGCAATGGGGGTGCAATGAGAGCTGCACCTTTTGCCCTGGCCTTCAGACATGCAGCTGATGTGCGGGAGGTAAGACAATGTTCTAAATATTATGTCCAACTACACTGTCTGAGCTTTTAGTCCCTTAGCAGTAACAGTCCTCCATCTGCAGCATTATATTAGTTTTTGGACTAAAGGCATATTGGAAGTGGTTGTGTGATATGGGTAAAGCACAACCTTAACTTCTCCGACTAAGTGTCTGTAATAAAAAACGTTGTAATAATAAATCCGAGAGGCTAATTTTCTTTCAATTTGCTTTTGCCAGTTTTCACGGCTTGGCGCAATGCTGACACACTCCTGCTCCTTGGGCTACAATGGGGCAATGTTGCAGGCCCTTGCCGTCCATCTCTCTCTCCAAGGGGCTTTAGCTCTGCCAAGTAATTTCATTGACAGACTGATTTCAGAAATGGAGCAACTGGAAAAAGAAGAGACAGCCCAGCTTGATGCTAAAGCGTAAGTGAACCACTCAAAACACTGACGCTAGATAATGAGCAACACATGTTGAAGACTCGTACATTGTGCTGTTTTTCTTCACAGACTGAATTTATCAGAGCTACCCTATTGCACTTGTTTGCAAAGAGTGAAAGAACTTATGGAAAGAAACAACGTGAGCATTGAGGAGGTCATATCCGAACTGGGTTAGTGCTGATATACAAAAATCTCTTTCATAATGGTACTCCAGCCCGATAAAGCTTAACTTCACTTTCATTTGCTTTTCTTCATTAGGGAATGGCATCGCTGCGTTAGAGTCTGTGCCCACTGCCATCTTCTGTGTTCTGCATTGTTTGGAGCCAAGGGAAGGGCTACCAGAGCGATTCGGAGGCCTAGAGAGGACAATAGCCTACAGCTTGGCTCTGGGTGGTGACACTGACACCATTGCTTGCATGGCAGGGGCAATCGCTGGAGCACATTATGGCATCGACTCCATTCCCCAGAGCTGGCAGAAAAGCTGTGAAGCTGTAGAGGAAGCTGATGTTTTAGCAAATCGATTATACAGTCTGTACACAACTCGGAGTGAATATGGCAGCGGAACTGCAAGCAGCAACAATAATCAACCGCACACACGTGCTGGTCATCAGCACACTACAAAAACTGACTGAACTGCCATTCGCAACATGCAGTCACACAATTAAGAAACTTTACCTGACACATAGTGTCGTATGCACCTCTTAACATTAATGTTTATAAAAATCTTCTTGTGCAAAAATGTTTAAAAATCTTCTTGTGCAAAAATGTTTACAATAAAAAAAAGCAAAATGCTAACATATTAATTGGTAAATAGGCTTGTGTTTTATTTATTCTTATTATACGGCACGTTGGAATGCTTGATTCTGATTGGCTAGTTGCAACATTTGCAGGTTTGTTATTCCCAGATAACATCTGCCTTTAAACCTAATAACACACGGTAACCTGGATGCAGCAAATTATTTTGACAGGTTTTTTTGACAAATTAAATATAAATTTTTATTTTAATAACATGTATGACATTATATTTACAAATGATTAAACCAAATTGCCTGTCTGTGTTATAGCAGAACAATGTACAAGCAGCCGACTGTACATTAGAATAATCTGCAAGTTTCTAAAAGGTGTTCTATTGGCCACATCATTCTAACAGGAGCCAATGTATTACCAGTAGACCCACGGATATCCATATAGTTTGTTTTAAAACCACTACAATTACCCTTTAAAACCATTAAATCTAATAGAACGTTGTTTTTAATTTAAATGTTTATTTTAGAGCTTAACCAAAACAACTACATCTTAGTCATACGAAAGTACAGTATAATTTCATACTGTATAGTGTATGCTATTTAAAATGATACCTTTTATACCCAACAATAAACATTTAGTGCTCTCATTCGCAGTAACTAGTCAATCACTGCAGATAACTGGGCTTTTTTTAATGGAGTACACATAAATGATGATGACAGAATTGTATTTTTGGGTGAATTATTCTTTCAAACCTCATAGGTGTAATGTAATGATAATGTCCTCCAGTAGGCGGCGCTAGGAGGCTTTGTCATGCAACGATGATAAACGTAGAGCGAGTGGAACGAACGTGCGAGTGTTAGCAGTGTTGCTGTTGTTAAAATATGATTCACTTAAAATCCTTTTACTGACGGAATATAACAGTTGACTTCCGAAAAACTGTTTTGGAAGCATTTCAGGAGACGTAAAAAGTCAGTCAGCGTTACAACAATACTTCAATGGCTTAATTTCAGTTAATGTTATATATGTATATGTATTAGAGATCGTACTAGTTATACGGACTTATAATGTCTGAAGCCACGACTCCGGGAAGAAAGGGCAATCTGACTGGCTGTGCCAGAAAGTTAAAGGATGACGCCGCCGACTGGCATAATCTCATTCTGAAATGGGAACGGCTGAATGATGATGGATCCACCATTGCGACTAAAATTGTCAATCTAGGACTGAGCAAAAAGTAAGTTCTGTGTGCCATGTTGGCTTGAACTGCGCACTATTTACAATATTTGCTGTTGCAAAAACGTTTCTCCATCATCTCTGATCCCAGATCAGTTAGTGAGTCTGACATTGCGATGGAAGGAGACTCGGCGGCTGATATGAACCCTTCAGAGAGCAATCTGAAACAGAGCAATAGAGAGCTGGAGGATGAATGTGTCAAATTAAAGGACGTTGTGGACAAAATGGTATTTTAATTAACTATTATTTAAATACATTATTTTCGTTTACGTTTACATTTAACTACAATACTAATTTTAAATGTTTGTTATATATTTATAATGTCAAAATTGTTTTTTCCAAAGGCAAATATACTGTTAAAGATGGAGAAGATGGTCCATGCTGAGCGTGGGATTTGCGAGTTAGAAGCAGTTCAGTATGGAGAGAAAGGAAGACCAGCACCACTGTTTCTTACTTGGTCAACACAACAGTTTGGTAAGAGAGGGAAATGATCGAAACTGTTCCATTAATATTTTAGGATTGGTTTACAGTCACAAATATATTTAAAGGGTGAATAAACAATTACAATTTTCAAACTTTAAGGATTGGATCTTATCATCTGTTAAAGATATTCCATTTAAGTTTAGCAAATACACAAAGGCCACTTGTCTGTGAAAGTGACTAAATAGCTTTAATGGGAATCAACTGTAGGGCTTTACTTCATCCCTTTTCGTATTATGTTAATAGTATAAGTGAATCTTGAATGTGGACCGCAACAGATAGTGGAAATACTGTCTTATGTAAATGAAGTATTATTTGTTCATGCCTTTCCAAAGCGACTTACAAAGAGTTCGGGTAGCAATAAGCGATATGTCATAAAAGAGCAATAGTACATTAGGTGCTAATACAAAGTTCCTAGTTTCAACAAAAGCTAGACCACTACATGTTGAGAGTAGAGGGTTAATGTACTTTTTTTTCATTTGTCTGTCAAGTATTCATGCGAGTTGTTTGTTCCATTGCAGCTGAGGTATCTTCCAAACTTTACGAATCTTACAAGCAGGAGCTTGCCCTAAAGCAGACTATCCTACACGAATTAGCGCACACTTCTAATGCTGATCTCTCCATGGTCTATCTCTCATCATGGCTGTATGAACCTTACATTGAAGACGGTGGAAAACTGCAACTGGAAAGTTTGCTGTTGGAAACGGGTCACAGATCTCTGTAATTCAGCTTTGATAAAATCTTGGATAACTCTTGACATTTCTATTCTTACAAATCAAATGCAAATCAAATCTTAATTTCCGTCTACTCACAGTGAGGATAGCGATTTCAAATTAAAATGGGAGTCTATTTTAAATAAATGCTCAATGGACTTGATGCTATTGCTCATACAAGATGGCAAGAAAGAGAGGGAATCTATTCAATCCCGTATCAGAGACATCGAGTCTTCCCTACCTACCACTTTGGATCAACAGGTCCCTTTCCAACAAACGATCCGAGAGGAAATACTCAAACTCGAGACGACCATCAAAGAGATGAAAGTACGGAAGTTTAAGCGCGACGTGGAGGATTACCAGAGAGGACAGGTGTATCGTTGGAATCTACCACGCTTTTCCCGTTATCAACGAAATTCGCATCGTCAGGGTGATCAACAACCACGCCCCCGCCAACCCAAGGTGTCTTTTAACCTTACATCCAGTGAAGATGAGGGTCGTTCCCAGGAATCTGATTCTGATCATTTTTTGGAGGACGACTGGCCGCGACTCCAGACCAATCAGCGAGGTCCAAGAAGACACGTCGGGGCCGCCGTGGTAGAGGAACGTCCTCGTCCATCAACACTGAGATCGTTACCGAGGAAGAAATATCCTCGGTAATCAACCATTCTGATACGCCTCTCTCCAACGAGCAACTATGTGTACTGTCTAAGGGTATGTCTTTTGCACCCACTCATACCTCTAGCTTATTCAATACTAGAGTGGATTTATTCCGTTTTTACCGTAATTTACATTTAAAGACATTCTATCATAAATCTAGATACAATTATTCGGTTGTTGATTCTGACTTTACTCCTGACAGCACACCTACTAATGTAACTGGTTCTGACAGTACTCCTAGCATTGACTCATATCCTTTGTTTAGACCTAAATCTTTATTTACACCCATAATATCGAATCCTTCTCTAGTAGCCTTTTGTAAGAAAGTGGATTTTGATGTGCAGGAATTTTTCGATACTCGATCCGGACCCACACTTAAATCGAATTTGAGGATAAGTGAACGCAAGGCTCTTAAAGAGCTCTCTATGATTGATGACATAATTATTCGTCCTGCTGATAAGGGTGGGGCTGTAGTGGTCCTTTCTAAAGATATGTATATCCTAGAGGCTACTAGACAGTTGGAAACTAAGCACTATGAAAGAATTACTAGCAATCCTATGTCTGAATTGACAGTTAGTTTTCATAACATTTTAACGCATGCCAGAAATTCTGAATGGATTACTGATAGTGAAATGAAATATATGATAGTTGAACACCCATCTGTGGCTACATTGTATTTACTTCCTAAGGTACATAAACCCCCTTTTGATAACCCCCCTGGGCGACCAATTATTTCGGGTAACGGTACACTTACTGAACCAGCGTCCAAGTTTGTTGATTTTTTTATTAAGCCGTTTGTTAGAACTCTGCCCTCTTTCATTGAGGATACTGTGGATGTTTTAAACAGCTTGTCTAATTTAGGCAATGTTGGGTCCAACTATTTAATTAGCATGGATGTTGAGTCTCTATATACTAACATTGACCACGAGGAGGGTCTACACGCTTTGAAACATTTTATTTCTGATAGAAAGGACAATAGACCTCCTTCTCAATTCATTGTACAACTCACCGAGTTTATTATTTATAACAATGTTTTTATATTCATGGACAAGCTGTATAAACAGAAGATTGGTGTACCAATGGGTTGTTGTTTTTCACCTAATTATGCTTGTCTGTTTTTGGGGTTATGGGAGAAGCTGTATGTCCTCAACTCGGTTAATCCTTTCTATCATTGTATTACATGGTATGGTCGTTACATTGATGATTTATTATTTATTTTTAAGGGTACCGACTCTCAGGTCCGGGAGTTTCACCAATACCTTAATTCCATCAATAGGAATATTAAATTATCTTTAGAATACTCTAAAACCAGTATTGATTTTTTAGACCTAACCATTTCTATTGACCCAGAAGGAAAGTTACATACCACGCTTTTCAGAAAAAAGACATCCAGAAATACCATTCTTAGGGCTGACTCTTTTCATCCTCCGTATCTCATTGACAATGTACCTTTCGGCCAATTCCAGCGGTTACGCCGCATATGTGACGACAATGTTGATTTTGAAAAACAGGCAGATACTATATCAGAACGCTTTATTAAAAGAGCCTACAAACCAGATATCGTCGCTCGTGCACGTTCTAGAGCTCAATCCCTTTATCGCCCTGATACTTTGACTAAGAAGGGACGTAAAACAGATAATCAATCTCGCCCCTTTTTTGTTACACAATATAGTAGGGAGGCCAGACAGATAAAACGGATTATTCAGGATAACTGGGCCATTATTAGTTCGGATTCTACCCTCCAACAGGTCTTTCCTCAACCGCCTCTGTTTTCATACAGAAGGGCCCCGACTCTTCGAGATAAGTTGGTACATAGCTATCTTCCCCCTGAGAAGAAGGAAAGTTGGCTTAAGAGACCTATTGGGTTATACCGATGTATGAATTGTCCTCATTGTACCAATATCATTCCCGGTAAAAGTTTTGTGGATTTTAAATCTAATAGAACATTTAAGATGAATGATTTTATAAACTGTAACACTACATTTGTTATTTACCGTCTATCTTGCCCATGTAAGAATGTGTTTTATGTCGGTCGCACAAAAAGACGTCTACGTGATCGGTTGGCGGAGCATAAATATGCTATTCGTATTAGCAGCCCAGATTATCAGATGGCTCAACACTTCTTACATATGCACAACAAAAATGATTCCCTATTAAAAATAGAGGTCTTGGAGCATGTAAGACCTTTAGTTAGAGGTGGGGATAGGATCCGTAGACTCAACCAGCGCGAGACATTTTGGATCCACCAGCTCGATGCGCTTCGTTATCCAGGTCTGAACTAGGACATTGAGTTTAAATGTTTTTAATGATATGTTGTCTATGCCTATATATGGGGTTTGCCGTATACGTATTTATGTCTTTATGTATGCTCTAAACTTGTTATTTTCCTCTCCATATGACCTACGTTGAGGGGTATTTATTTTCTTGGTTATTTTTTCATTTACTGTGTTGCCAATTATGGATGTTCTCCTATCATGTAGACCTGATTGCCTTAATTGATTGTAGAGGGCTTGATTAGGTTAATTGAATATTCCATTGGTTGACTGTGGGTGTGAGGGTATTTATAATTTGATGTCATTCTCATCCTTTGTGATACTTTGCCCTGATGAAGACCAGTTGTTGGTCGAAACATGTTGGCTCATATTTTTAAATGATTTAAGCCACACTTAATAAAGGCTTTTTAACTTTATCCTTCTCCACATCATATTTGACTGAGTGCCTGGGACCCGCTTTTTGTTCCTTTTCGTATTATGTTAATAGTATAAGTGAATCTTGAATGTGGACCGCAACAGATAGTGGAAATACTGTCTTATGTAAATGAAGTATTATTTGTTCATGCCTTTCCAAAGCGACTTACAAAGAGTTCGGGTAGCAATAAGCGATATGTCATAAAAGAGCAATAGTACATTAGGTGCTAATACAAAGTTCCTAGTTTCAACAAAAGCTAGACCACTACATGTTGAGAGTAGAGGGTTAATGTACTTTTTTTTCATTTGTCTGTCAAGTATTCATGCGAGTTGTTTGTTCCATTGCAGCTGAGGTATCTTCCAAACTTTACGAATCTTACAAGCAGGAGCTTGCCCTAAAGCAGACTATCCTACACGAATTAGCGCACACTTCTAATGCTGATCTCTCCATGGTCTATCTCTCATCATGGCTGTATGAACCTTACATTGAAGACGGTGGAAAACTGCAACTGGAAAGTTTGCTGTTGGAAACGGGCCACAGATCTCTATAATTCAGCTTTGATAAAATCTTGGATAACTCTTGACATTTCTATTCTTACAAATCAAATGCTGCACTGCTTTGTGAAAGTTTTCAATTTGATGTGTTCTTTATAATACACAGACTTAATTCCATGAGCTCACTCACAAAAGTTTTAATGTCATGTTTGAACATGTCCCTTTGTATTAAAAATGCCGAGATGTTTAAAAAAACAGTAAACCAGACATTATATAAAAAGTAATAAAATAGTGCAACAACTGTTCAAATGACTTGCACTAGACAAACAACTAATGGCTGGAATACACTACAAGACTTTTAAAATCTGAACAGATTTTTTTAACTAGACATCATGTAATTGCAGATAGAAACACACTAACTGATCAAATCTGCAGACTGGCACAGACTGAAAGTCTAAGCAAGTCTTGTAGTGTATTTTAGCCTTAAGTAACATAAACAACAGAACATAGCCGAGAAGCCATCTAATACTATAAGTACCTCATGTCTTCTCCATTTGTTTTACAAATCTAGAGCTATCTGTCGGTGTTTGGAGTGGCATGTTATAAAAACAGCAACATCCACCATGTTACCATAAGATGTATAAAACATCTCAAACATTTTTGTTTTTGGGCCGAAACTGAAGGGAACTAATTGATAATGAAAATAGTAAAATAAAAGACCGATCATGGGGTATCAATTTGAAATGAACTGCAACTATACCCTGGGTCTCCAACATAAAGGAACTATTATTTATATATTTCACTAAATGGCCAAGTGTGTGGGTAAATAAAAAATGTTTTTTTGACATTTGTGTTTTCATTTCTGAATACTGCCATAGTTGAATTTGGCTGATTTCTTTCTCGTCAGCACTAATAAAGCCTTTTGCACTATAGCTTTAACCAAATGAAACTATCAGAAAACCCTGCAAAATTTATAGTGAGTCAATATCTCTTAAGTCACTTTCCCCTTAAAGGGATAGTTTACCCAAAAGTGAAAATTCTGTCATAATTTACTCACCCTTAGGTTTTTCCAAATCTGTATTCATTTCATTGTTCCGCTCAAGGAAAACACAAAGGAAAATATTTGGAAGAATGTCAGTAACCAAACCTAGCTCATTCCCTATTGACTCCTTCATTTTCTCTACTATGGCAGTCAATGGGGAATGAGGTGTGTTTGGTAACTGCCATTTTTCCAAATCTCTTCCTATGTGCTAAGCATAACAAAGACATTTTTACAGAATATGAGGGTGAGTAAATGATGACAGAATTTAAATTTTTGGGTGATCTATCCCTTTCAAACAAGTTACACTGCTGCAACAGCTACATATATAAAGACTCCAAAAACAAATTGTAGTTAAGATATGCCAACATAAGTCAACATGGTCTAAAATTCCAAATGAATGCTGACATTTTCATATAAACAGAAAAAACACTTAGGATAATACTGTTTTTTTTATACAAATTTACAAAGAATGCAATAAAAAGTTCATCGAAAAACACCATTACACAATTAACGTATTCTCGTTGCGATTAATGGAATTAATCATGCGAATCCATCAAATTTTTCTTTCGGTTTCAATCCCGAGCAAGGCGTGAACGGTCTCTAAAGGAACCCCTTCGGGCGCCTCAATGTGCATCATGGTGCCATCGGGCCCGTTGACTATGACAATGCCTTTGGCGGCTAACTCCTCTGCGCTTTGCATAACAAGCCCCTCAGCCGTCTGGATAATAACCGGAGATTCTTGCTCAACTACAGGCTCGACCTCCTGATCACCTGCTGGCTCTTCAATAGCGTCGGCCTGGGCCTCTTGAATCTCTTGCTGTGGGGGTTCTTGGGAGTTTTTACATTCTATGTCTGTGCTCAAAGCCTGTTCCAGTTGTTTCATCTGATCTGCGATATCGACAGCCACGCTGCTGTTCAGAACCATGGAGATCTCCGGATCTGGGTCTTCAGCAGGTTTCATAGTATCGGAATCAGAAGGTGGGGGATCTGTTTCCATCGGTTCTTCCTCTGTCCTCGGGGGAGCAGCATTATCGATGTTCTGTGTACCATCTTCAGCAGTTACACCTACAGAAGTCAAGTTCTCTAGTCTGGTCAACACTACCTGAGGCTTTAGGAGCACAGCGGAGACGTCAGCTGTCTCATCCTTCTGGATGCCATTCTGGTTAACTTGATAGCCGTTTGTTTCCGCATTGCAGTTTTCTATCTTGAACCTTTTTGCAGGAGGCAACATTTTGGCATTCTGTGTGTTTCGACAGAAAATAAAATGATTACTACACAGTCAACAGACTGAAAAACCACTGAAAAACAGACTTCAAATCTAACCCGAGAGATTAGCAATGAATACAACAAGGTGTGAACATGAAATGATTCATTTTTTCGAACTGTTCATGTCTTACCTCAATGTTCCGCAGGCTCTTGGTGGCTTGATTTGTTCTAATCTCTGGCTGATTTGTCTTTTGACTCTGTTGCCCTTCTGAGGAATTCAGGAGTTTCAGCGCATTAGGATCTGTTATTCCTAGAGATTGTAAAACCTGCAAAACACCACAGTTGTATATAACAGAGGTGTGATAACTTGATAACAGCTGTGATGGCTGAATGTCTTACCCCCATGTTGTTGACCTCTATAGCTGGCCGGCTGGCTGGTGAAGTATGCAGATATTCCAGAGCCATCTCTTTCACTTGGCTGTGTAGTTGCTCAAACTCTCGATACACACTCGGGAACTGTTGCTTTGATGGATAGCCCTTCTCCACCTTAAGGGGAAGGGACACTGTGAGCTTGCATCAAATGCCTCCCAAATTCCCAATGACTACCCAATCACAGGAACTTTGGTACCTGAACTAGCATCAAAAATCTTAATCCTACTGTAAATAGAGCTGTAAAATGGAGGATCTTAGGCTTCTATATGTTCAGAATGTCCACAGCATACCTTCATCAACACAAACTCCCATACAGTCATGACTCTGGCTAGACGTGGAAGAACTATCTCCATGAGGTCTTCATCATCGTACTGTTTAATAAACTGAGAAGATACATAATATTCAACGATTAAAAACAGCGATACAACAAATTGCACTAAGTGTAAATTACCAAAAATAATTTTAATTCCAATCATCATTTACTCACCCTCTTGTCATTTCAAACCTGTATGACTTTCTTTCTTCCGCAGAACACAAATGAAGATATTTTGAAAAGTTTTGTTAACCGGCCCCCATTCACTTGCATTGGTTTTGTGTTCATACAATAGAAGTGAATGGAGGCCAGTGCTGTGCAACTTTCATCAAAATATCTTCTTTTGTGTTCTTTGGAAAAAATTCATAAAGGTTTGAAGTGACAAGAGGGTCATTTTGGGAGAACCATTACATGTAAAACATATTAAAACATACAACAATTACATTGTGAAAACAAATAAACGTGCAATGTGACATTTTGAGTTATGGATGCGACATATAATCTCTCAGAGAACGTACATATATCAACATATTGAAACATCTGTTTATATCTCACTATAACCCTGATGATGAAGTAAAGACATGGAAAAAAACATCAAGTTTTCTGTTTTAAAAGGGGAAATAAACATGCGTAATGGATGTGACGAAAAGTGGCACATTTTTAAGAGACAACACTGTGTAGGCTTTCTGTGAATTAAAATGCACAAACCAGAAGCAATAATACCTAACAAATGGAGAAGGGATGCCTCTGCATAAAACATTAAATAGTTTAAAATTTGTATGTGCCCATTTAGGAAGAATATGGACCATCATGGATGTGACAATTCTGAAAGTGGCACTTACCTGATAATAATGCTTTAAAAAACATTTAAAAATACCTCACATGTATATTTAAACCAACAAATGCTGACATTTGAACTATCTTGAAGTTTCATTTTAATGATTTAACTGAAACAAATAATTTTTTTGCGCATAAGACGCATCTCATTTATGGAAATATGTGAAATATTTTGTTGATATCACCCACCCCTACCTTCAGCGAAAAGGAAATGTGTATTTTTGTGCTTGATCTTACTGTATACAGAAAACATATAAATAATCTCCAAACATACTTCTCTAAGACGATTTCTCTGTCTTTGTGCTTGTTGCTCCAAACTCATTCCTCCAGGATATTTGGGTGGCCGTCCTGGACGTCCTCTCTTAGGTGGTCGCCCGGGCCTCCTAGGATGACCGGGTCTCCCTGGACCTCTGGGCCGACCAGGTCTCCTGACTTCAACTTTCACAGTTTCTTGAACCTGTGTGAAGTGGTTAACACTTTAAGCACAGGTACTCTTACATTAGAAGAGGAACTTTTGCATAAAAACTATAATATAGAATCCATAATGGCTAATTAATAAATTACAAAAACATGAAGAAGTGTGAAGAGAATAAATGAATCAAATCATCTTACTCTTTGTACCTTTGCATGAGTAGAAACAGAAATTTCAGTTCCTGTTGCTTGTTCCTCTGTAATGTTGGTGTCGTCTTCTGCTCGGGGGGATGTCTGGTTCTTGTCATGTGTGGGATTAAGCTTAAAGTGTCTGTTCAAACCAGCGACACCTATGTAGGCTTTCTCACAGGTTTCACATTTAAAGGCTTTGTCACGAAGGTTGAGGGTAACATCCGAGCTCTTCTTCCTGCGTTCCTCTCCATCCTCATCCTCCACGCTAATCTCAGAGTAGTCATCCGAGTCTGACTGGTGGCTTTCTGCTAAATCCTCATTTTTAATAAACTTGTAGTCTTTCACCTTGTGCTTAGGTGGTCTGGACACCCGACCGGAGCGGGTCTGGATTTTTTGCGGCTTCTTCTCTCGATTCTTTGCTTTAGTTTTTTCCTTTTCGCTGGCTTGGGTTGAAGTCTTTGTATTGACAGTTATGACTTTGGTAGGCATTGTAATCTTGGCAGGAGGGGATAGAACATTCGTAGACGGGGTGAGGATCTTTGTGGGTGTTGCTGGGACAGCAGCGGGTTTAGGCGAGGGTGCAAGGATCTTTGCGGGGGTAGTTGGGACACCAGCGTGTTTGACTGATGGTGTAAGGATCTTTGTCGGCGTGCCTTGAACAACGGCAGGTTTGACTGACGGTGTAAGAACCTTTGTGGGCGTGGCTTGGACCAGGGCAAGTTTGGCTGATGGCGTGAGGATCTTTGTAGGCGTGGCTTGGACAACAGCAGGTTTCGATGTCGGTACAAAGATCTTTGTAGTCGGGGCTGGGACGATGGCAGGTTTGGCTGATGTGCACTTGACCATGGCAGAAGCAGGTACAACCGTATGGGTGACGGGGACAGTAATTGTGCTAACCACGGGACCTGGTTTCTGAAGGAGAAGCTGGATAGGAGGATCATTAGGGTTTTGTAGGAAATACTGCTGTTGTCCAGGCACAGGGGTAATGTGGATCACCTGTGGGCTGCTCATTGTCCCTACAGTTGATACCTTTACAATCGGCTGACTGGTGGAGAGATTATGTGGCTGTAAAATTCTAATCGGAGTTTTCTGGTGCTGCTTGTTGTCTGGCTTCAGTGGGGTCTGCACTTGAATTTGGATGGGCTCAGCTGCCTAAATTATTTAAAGTGTCAAAAACAACACTCAGTGTGGAAAAATCTATTTCATTTCATACAATATGTGTATAGGATTACCAGTTTTCATAAATAATAGAAACCATCACATGGTGAGTGAGAACCAACAAAACACTATTAAAGGAGTAATGAAAAATCCCAAATGAAATTTCTGTCATCATTACCTCTTGTCATTTCAAACCTGTGTGACTTTCCATCTTCTGCAGAACACAAAAGAAGATATTTTGAAATATGTTGGTAACAGAACAGCACAGGCCCCCATTCACTTCTATTGTAACCAATGCGAGCAAATGAGGGGCTGTTAACAACATTCTTTTTTGTGTCCTGCAGAAGAAAGTCATACAGGTTTGAAATGACAAGAGAGTGAGTAAAAATACAGAATTTTCTTTTTCAAGGTGAGCATTTAAATACTACTGGAATGTGGCGCATAACACACAAATGCATGTGGGAATTATATTTAAACGCATAAAAATCACAGCATGCATATGACATTTAAATACAATACACTTCAAGTTTCTAATTTGTTAAAGCCGCAACCGTCTTACCTTTTGGCTGGCCGTGTGCGCGCCGTTCTGCGAGTGCTGCAGCGCGACCTGTTTGGCGACGCTCTGCAGCTGCTGCGACGCGTTCTGCACGACGCTCACGGTCTGCGGTTGAATCGTCGCCGTTGCCACCTGCAAATTACTCGCATCAAACGTAATGTACGATGTCGGCTGCGTCGTGACAGCTCTTTGTAGGGTCTTCGGGCTCATTGTATTAGCAGTAGCGGGCTCGGCCTGGGCGATCACCTGCGCTTTATTCACTATAACCTGCTGCACGTCCACGATAGGAGCCGTGGATTTCAAAGCCGCCTCGCTCCCCGCCACATGGACTAACTGTTGTTTTGCTAACTGCTCGATTAACTGTTGCTGCTCCTCGGCCGACAACCCCGAACTCTCCACAAAACTGCCGTCAGGCTGCACGTAAATGATGGTGGTCGTCGGCGAGAGCGCGCTCAATACTTCACCGCTCACGGTGGTGCATTCAGCGGTCACACCAGCCTCCGCAGCACTCTGAATATAAGACGCTATGATACACGGATCGGTCACTACCTCACCGGTCACTATTTGCCCGATCACTTCTTGAGTAACGTTACCGTCCACAACTTTGACATCGACCCCCAAGTCACAGTGCATTACCTCGGCGAGGCCTTGATCAACGCCCCCTTCTTCACACGGGTTCACGGTGCATGCTTTATTACTCTCTCCCTGGAGATTATTTTCACCCTCGACTGCAGTTTGTGCTGCCTCGGCCTGCAGAGACCCGCCGGAGTCCACGTTTTCCATTTTAGCTGCAGCAGAGCTGGACGCTGAATTGTTATCGTCTTCATTGTCCGCCATTTTGGTTGCGGGAGCAAAACTTGCTAGCTACGTAAGAATCGCAACAAGGAAAGTAGAGAAAAGACGCGTACTTCAGGAAGATTAATGCTCACGGTGTGGTTAATATGGACGATATTTAAAGCCAAGTCCTTAACATTTCAAATTTGGAACGCGGCTTTAATCCAGCGAGACTCGCGAAGGTAACGGTAGTCACTCAATCGGTTTTCCCATCCATGCCACTGATGACGACAGCGCGGAGGAAGGGTAACAACAAAACGTCATTTCCTGTTTCGAAAATATAATTCGCGCGCCGTTATTTATTTGTGTTAGTCTTTTTAGATTCTCAAAACGTCAAAGAGGTTCGATTTTAAAGTTAATAATTTCACAAAATACAGAAGAGGTACATTTAATAAAAACGAATAAACACTTTACACTTTATATTTTTAGTTTAGGCGAGTGAAAACTTTCTGTCGGCATTAAAAGCTTGTTTATAAAACGCAAGTTCACAAAAAATGAAATTAAAATGATCCATGTGTTACAGAAACTAGCCAGCAGGGGGCAGTAAATAACAGCTTTCGCAAACCCCAGGTACGTTTCCGTTCTCTGTCACTAGAGGGAACTAGATGTCTTTTAACATGACACTTTTGCCATTGTTCTTGCCATAATTATAACTTATGTGTAAAGATTTGTGTACATTTCTCCCTAATAGAAACATAATACTTTATAATAACTATTTATGTTTTAAATATTAGGCTAGTAATATTATTCTTAATCATCAGGACTGGTATGTCTACTATTAAAATTAGCATTTTATATTCATCTATTATGTAATTTGTCAAGAATAGCTATGAGATCAGACACTGTGAAATTACTGCAAGCAATTCATTCATATAAATATAGAAATCAATTAATGATTCAAAACGATTTGATATACAGGAATACATTTTCACTGTCTAGTAATCAAAGTGAAATTACTTTCAGGGGTATGTTCAAATATTCCTATTGCCTGTTTGCATCTTGGTGTTCATCACAATCTGATTAAGAAATAAGATTTGCAAGCCTTTGCAGCTCTGATAATCTTAAAATCACGGATGAATCCAGTTTATCCCTTTGTCATGCTTCTGGCCGCTTTTAGTGACATTGTAGGATTAGCTGGAGTCGCTTTACAGTAATTCATGATTCCCCTTAGTGAGAGTGAGCGAATTCTGAGAAAACAGCAATAAAACAACAGTGATGAAGCTGGAAAACGTCTCAATCATGCAGGAGCTCAATACATTTACACCTAAATAACATTTACAATTAACACAACATGCTTTTTATCAAAAGAACAAAAGCATAATGAGTATCATTTAGGCTAATGTTTACTGGATCCATACCAAACACAAAAGGACATCATTTATTAACCAAAGTCGAAAAATGTAAAAGGCTAATATGCCCTGCAGGATCAGCATGAGACAGCGATGTCAGAAAAGCAGATAGAGATACAGTATATTTTGTTTCTACATAAGCCTAGCTTTATCACCCCAGATGTCAACTAATTAATTTACGCAGACACGAAGTAAATTAAATTAGGATTGAATTAACAGTGTGAATCAATAATCTCTTGACAGGCCTTAATAATAAGGGCATGGAAAGGATCAGCAATCCAGATGAAAAGAAGAGATCATGCAACATGCTTGTGGGATTCATAAAATTTTCGGTATCTGATCAAATCCTAAATTATGTTATTATTTAGGGATTAATTGACTTGAGAGATCTATTTTTTATGTATTTATTGAGTTGTTTTATGGCTAATGTGTAATTTAGAGATCTATGAGAAAATTACGCTCTTTTCTATCCTGTTAGGTGAGGATTCATGCAAGTCTGCTAATATAAGTGAGAATAGTGCAATCTTTTGTATTAATTTCAATATACGAGCAGTGAATATTAGAGTAAATGTATATAAAAAAATATAAATAAGAGTACATTTTTCATCTATATACCCATGCCGTGTAACAAACAGATAGACAAAGAAAAACGGTATATAATGAATAAATATCTTAGTTGAGTGATCTCAGTAAAGGCACATAGGGCTGCTTTCATGCTCTCTCCCATATGTCTGTTATGTATTGGCCATGCTGTTTAATCTGCCCAGATTGAGGCCTGTGTCGGATTACACCCATTGACACAGAAACGTTTAGGCAAAAGATTGTTATTCTAGGCTTGATAGAGCGAAAGAACAAAGAGATTTTAGCACTGATTCAAATTTTAAAGCACGGTTAAAGCATTTTGTGTACAAAATTGTAGGTAATCCATTAATTAAATTAGGTAACACTTTATAATATATTGTTAACATAAATGCATACAATGAACAATAATTCTAGGGAATTTATCTTTATTAATTTTAACATTTACAATTCATTTAAAAAAACTAAAACAAAATGAACTGACGTGTTAACAGAATAACCTATAGTTGTTTGTTCATGTTATCCTCTACATTTGCTGATGTAAACAAATACATCCACATTGTGAAGTGTTACCCAATTATGATTTAAAATACACTTGATGCAGACCATCATTTGTAATACTTTTTTAATAATTTGAATTGCATTTGACATATTACGAAAAAAGCACATAATAAGACTACAGTACATTAATGTATAGTTCAAACAATACTGTAGCAAGCTATCTTAATTTACAATATTTACAGCAAAACACTCTATTACAACTTTTAACCACTAAGAGTTTTAGAAGAGAGATACTGTACAAAATGAACAAAGAAGCACTGAACTCTGTTATTTCAAAGCTCATTAGGAGTTCCTGACCAATTGCTTTCGAATAATGACTGAAAATAAATACTTAACTTGGATCAGGTTCAAGTTCAAATAAACACCCAAACACATAAGGTCTGCCACAGTTGTCATATTTCCCATGATGACAAAGGGGCACAGGCATGCTCCATCATTATTCAATTTTAATTAGATTTTCTGGAATTATTGTATCTTTAAAAAAAACTAAATGTTAATCCCTGGAATGATGGGAATGGATATTATTATCAAATTCAAAATACAGCATTTTAATCGTTTAGAAATTGCTAAGGTAAAACAAAATCCATAACCAAATGTCCCGTTGTTGCACAAATATGAGAAACAGAAAATAATCCAAATATATTTATGCCAACTTTATGTTTTATGGCATAAGAGGTATGACTGAAGAATTACTGTGCATAACCTAAGAACTCTTTTCCTCTTCTTTCGCATCTAACTTTTCGCTAGACTTCTCTGTCGCGGATATCTCCATCTTGTGCTCCAGTATCTCAGAAGAAACTGTTCCCAGCACTTTGGCACTGTGCTCTTGTGCTTTTGCCCTGAGAACAGCAATGCTGTTCTCCCTCAGTTCCTCTTTGGACATGGGTGACTCTGTCCTCTTTTCCTCAGCTTCGCTCTCATCCGTCTTGGGATTGGACGTTTTCTGAGTGACATCTGACTTCTCGTTTGATTGGACCGCAGCAGCCTCCATGGACTTCTTGTGCATCCCTGAAAAGAATGGTGGGTATTCGTGTTTAGAAAAGCAGCTGGTGGTAGGAAAACCATCTTGAACTGGAAACAGCAAGAGACATATTTTGGATTAAATAACAACAAATGACTAATTCTGAACCATGAAATGAAATGAAAGATATTATGCGATATGTAGATTGTTTGTTTATACCAGTTAGTAGTGGTAATTACTAACCAATTAAACAAACAATTTATTTATCTGACTAATATTATTTTACTTTTTGTCCCTGTAATATAAAGTGCCTAAATGTAATTTTGTTTTCTAATAATTTATTACAAGAAACAAACATTTTTTTATGTTACTTAAATTACAGCAATGTACTATACAGATTGTAGAATTTTGCTTCTTGAAGACCAAATGTAGATTTGCTCCCAGAAATATAGGTCGTTTGGATTTATATTGGTCATGCATGTTACATTAAAATTGACAAATAAAATGTATCATTAAGGGTGAGTATGAGTAATATGTTCTTCAGAAATGTTTCACTGTTATTTCTTTACGTTTATTGTATGAATACTGAATTTAATAAAATAGTATTGTATAATAATTGTTATCAATTTGATCAATATTACCTAAAAGCCAGGGGGCACAGGAGTCCATCACGCCCTCCTTAGCAGACTTCAGTATGGACTCAGGCAGAGGGATGGAATGACGCACCATAGCACCATACAGCCCGTATTCAGCCATCACACTGCTACGACCCCAACACTTCTCACGCTTTCTCCACTTGGCTCTTCGATTTTGAAACCACACCTGTCCACAAAAAAAGATTTGTTTTAATGTTGTAAATTCAGGAAAGACTGAAAGCTTATTAAACGAACATTAATTTATCTTATAAAATCTTATAGCCTTTATATGATTTCGCCGGAAGCATGCGCCTGGCCCGAAGTTAACTTCCGGTCTGTGTGGTTATAGGTCTGACTAAAAGCTACTAACAATTTATTTTATATGTAATTTATAATATTAAAATGTTATTGTATATTGATTGTATTAAATCACGTGGCTTTCCTGTAGCTCAGTGGTTAGAGCATGGCACTTGATGCCAAGGTTGTAGGTTCGATCCCAGGGTATTGCACATACTTGTAAGTCGCTTTGGATAAAAGCGTCTGCCAAATGAATAAATGTTATGTAAATGTACTTCGAATCTTAATGTATAGTACAATGCAATATAAAAGCGTCTGCCAAATGCGTAAATGGGAATGGAAACTCAGTGGAGGTCTACAGGAAGATAAGTTTCATTATTATAATTAGTCACTTTATGTTTGGCAATGGGCTTTGCAAATATCTAACCAATGAAAAGTACTAAAGTCGTTAAGGATGCAGTGTTTTTCCATTTCCTGAAAACAGCGAATTTGGACATCCGAGGTTTTGGACAGCGCTGAAACCGTATACAATTTTACAATTTTTGCAATTTACAATTTAATTTTAACCTCCACGGTCTGTATTAAGCTAACACGTTAACGAGGCAGACGCCACAGTATCTATATCAGATCAGCGACACTGTATGCAAACTGCAATAACGCCTCATTCTGTTGCCGATTGCCTGGGGTTCATTTCTGTCAAGACGCCGCGTGACTTCAGATTGATCTCAGCACTACACACACTGCTTAACCACCACTTGCCCTTCTCTAATGGTATCTGCAAAGCTGACGGAGGAGGGGATGAGGACGAGGAGGAGGAGGAGGGGCTCTTGGGTCCAGAGAGGCCAGACATTGGATAAGAAATTATCAAAACCATTTTCCAATCTTTTCTGTAATGCCGATCATAGCACTCATTTTATGCACGATACTTTTTTAGCGGAGAAATTGGTTATCGGGCGCTCAAAAGAAAGCGGGCGGAGACAGCGATGAAAGACGACCCCAAGGGCACGCAGGAGCTGATTGAAAAATAAGTTAATTTCGAGCCCAATCGATGGTGGACAGGCGGGCAAATATCACGGGAAATTAAACGAGCAGACCCTGGAGAGCACCGCCATTGACCCGTGCTAATAAATTCAATGTAGTTATTTCATTTGAACTCCCCACACCTCGCCACATCCCTTCCCCAGGAACACGGCGAGCTTTTCTGATTTAACTAATTACATTCGATAAGAAAATTAGATGTTAATTTTACTTTGGATTGAAATTGAATTATTTATTTATTTCCTTATTATTTATTCACCGCGTCCGCGAAGCACCGTAATGAGAAGGAAATTAAAAGGCGTGCCGGTAGATGGATGATTCGGGTCACACAGTAATCTCCATCCGCCCTGATTGCTTGATTAGGTCGTTAGCGCCTTTCTCACTCACTTTCCCTCTCTCACCCACTCTCTCTCTCTCTGAGAGCAAATTGTTTCACATCCAACTGAAGCTGATGAGATATTATCCGTCCAAGCGGGATGCTGGACTCAAGACCTGATTAGCAGCACAGAAGGACCACAACATTGTCTCTTGATCGATAGTATAGTGTCACCTGCTGCAGCTGGCGTCAAGAAATAGTAAATTGCCAAGCCCTTTGCAGTACAAATTTCTATACAGGCCCAAATTGCATATAAGCAAATTAGACAACACATACGATCAAATTGAAGCTGGGCCAAATTTGTGTTTCATTCTCGAGAAACTAAATATAGTGCAGAGCAGAGGTGAAACAGCAAATACACAATAGTTTCTAAGAGGGGCAGCTCATTATAAGCCCATATTGAATAAATGTATCTTTGTTCTATATTTATTTTGTGAATGCATCTGCAAGTATTACATTTTACATATTACAAGGTCATCTTAAACAGCAGTCAATTATATACGTTTAATTGTTTTAAAACTACAAAATTTGAGCAATACACTTGGTAATAATTGACATCCATGTGAAATAACAGGTGTACGTCGAGATATTTTACAGACCTACAACGATTAATTAAAATAGTTAAAAAGATCAAACAATATATAAATATATTTATACAGCAATAACAACAAACGCATTGCCTGTTGTAATCATATTATAATAATAGAGCACGGCTCATGGAATTCTGGGTTATAAAGCAATGCGAATGTAAAACCTTTTTTAATAAAATCGATTAGGCACTGTGTTGTATTTAAATTCAATATCTAGAGATACGGTAGTCTGTATAGCTCACCTGTATTCTGTCCTCGGGCAGCTCGGTTTTCATGGCTAGCATTTCTCTGGCGTAAACATCAGGATAATGAGCCTCGTTAAAAGCTTTCTCTAGTTCTTCCAGCTGGTAAGATGTAAATATTGTTCTGTAAAAGAACAAATTCGATTATAATATGTATATATTTGTAATAAAAAAGTATACAAAATGAAGCATGAATTGTTTCTAAATAGCCTAACCAATCAAATCGAAAATAGCGAAAGTCAGCTGGAAATAGTTGTTTAACAAAAGGTTATTCTATTCTGCATATTGCAAGCATCATGTTTAGCTTTTATAGTGCTATGACATTATTCTAGACATAATGCTTGTAAATATAATTAATTTGTTCCCGAGAAAATCTTTAGGAAATATATATTGGATTTTTTTAACTAAATCGACGAGTCTTCGGCTATAAGTGAAAATCTTACATTTTAAAAATATATCATTTTAAACGTCATTTAAAACTGTAATTAGGTCGCAAAATGGAAGACTTTCGCCAGGCGCAGTTTTTCTCTTAACAAAAACTTTGCCCGACTAAGACACATTTGAAAAAAACACTTTCTACACATTCCTCATTTCTGAGGCAACGGGCATAAAACTAACATTTATGCTTGCTAAAGTATTATGTTTAAAAATGCTGTTTGACCCACCTGTGTCGTCTCTTTTTTCGTTTCTTGCTCTGGCTTAGAGAAGACTTTGAAAATTTCCTTTCACTCGAGGAGACGTCTTCTGAATCTGCAATATCGTGGACAATATTTCCATAATTGAATACACGTAAAATATGATGTTTGTTGCGACAATTTAAAAACATAAATTTCACTTTTTTAATGATATTCACCTAGGACTTAATGTGTATATAAATGAATAAAACAGATTGCACGTTTCATATTCCAGAATTACACTTTACATTTTATAGCCTAATAATAAATGTTTCAAATATAGACAAAATTACAAGCATCATATACAATTCATAACAACAGTATTATTATTCTTATTAACAAGTTAAAGTCGTTTTTGCAATGAAACAAATAAAACTGTCCCTTTTTTAACAGAACGACGAACCTTGAGAGGGCCGTGCCCGTGAAAATGAATTTTGAAGGCCTACCAGAGCTAGCAGACTGGTTAGCTTCGAGCGGACCCACTGTCCTGTTGAGCGGCTGAAGGTGAACGTTTTGCGCGTCTGACAGCACCTCCAGAAACGCGGGCTGGCTGTAGAACGACGGAATACCTCCAGGGCCAATTAATCCCATCCCGACCCCAACACCAGCTGGTCCGAGCATCGACCTCGCAGCTAACAGGTGCGCCCCAGCTGGAAAAGAGTCCAGTGTGTTCCGTGGAGCCGAAGACGGCTCTTTATTTAGTCCCAAAATCTCCTGAATGCCGAAACCCGTGCATTTGGGCGTATGAGTAGTGGCGCTCTTCAAAATATGTTGATTGTTAGTTCCCCCGTTCTCAGCGGCACACACTGATTTTGATTTGTTCAAACTTCCCGACAACACGGCCCCATCCTTTCCTGTCATGGTGCCTTTGAGACTATTCCCTTCTTCAGATACAAGTCGGTCCCTTGTGCACAGACATCCACAGCGCAATACGCATGAGCCCTCTAGAAATTTTCCTTTTATCCAACAGGTCCATCCCAACAAGGGTCAACACTCACCAGCCAATCAGCTGCGAGCACGCGATTTAGAATTCCAGAGGATAAAGGATGCTGCTCCACCGGTTTATTATTATGCATCGTGTCGTTTAATTCACATCAGATTCTGTTTGAAATTATTCCAAAGATGTGTTAATCAGACATTTAACCCAAATTAGCAAATTAATTAGGTTTTTGAATTAAAATTCAGATTGAATTAAAATTATTTTTTCATTTGAAGAAAAAATAGAAATGGTAGGCCCTAATAGACAATAAGTAATAAAATCGAATATTTACATAAAAACATGTGAGCTCTGCATATAGAAATATATTAAATGCAATGCAACGTTTCCTGTTCTTCATTTGAATCATTGTTATGCTCATTTCTAGGTTCATGAGAAATCAAAGCATTGGAAAGTTGGCAATTCGATGTATATTTATAAATGGTCAAAAAGTGACCTTCGCATGGAAATTAGTAGGTTAAAAAAAGAAACTGGCACCTTGACACTTCTGATGTGTCCAGTGCTCGAAATGCATAGCCTATAGCACACGATAGGGTCAAAATCGTCGGATGACAAAATGTGTAGACTGGGCTTTCATAGCCATTCGAAGAACTATGTTGTGGCAGAAACTCTTGATATACCAAACTAACAAGAACATTTGAAATGATCTAAAACAGATCAATATTTACCAGTAAGATGTAGTTTTAATGTAAAAATGTTAATAAAATTCACGTGATCGTAAGTTCGTTCAGTCCCCTCCGGATTTCGTTCGGGGGTCACCAGCAACAGGCCTATTATAGGATGTGCAATAAAACAATCTAACGGTTTCTGAAGGCTCTAAAGTCTAAACAATGAAGTATGCATTACGAACGAATTAAAGTATTGAAATGATAGTAAATTAAAACAGCAGGAAGCAGTCAGTTTTTCTGCCTAATTCGTCATATTGTGAATTATTAAATAACAATCACTAAAAATAAATATAAATAACAAAAAAAATATGTTTAGGCTTAAGATGGTAAATATACATAGGCCAATATTCCAACACAATTGTTTATCCTATCTGTCTTTAGTGAAGACTGGCCCTCCTGACACAAAATAGCCTGATCGAACGAACGCACTTTCGTAATAATAATGACGTTTTTATACTGTTAGGCCTACATACAACTATGTCACACATTTGAACAGAATGCAAAATATAGTTTATTCTAATTACATCCAGTGTTTTTAATACGCCAAGGTCTAATCAGCTATTACTAAATTACAGTGGGATTTGATTCGTTTGCAGATAATTTGTGGCACAATTTGGACATCTGGACGGATAATTACTGGGAGATAATTTATGGAAATGAGCAGTGAGCCGTTGATGGAGACAGAGATAACACCAATCTTATCAAAGTGCCATGTGCTGATGCATAAATAAACCTCATGATTCATATGACACCAGCAGAACGTCAGGCGCGTGGCTGGGCCTGCGGAAGACCTTGACCGCTATCTCCCACGGGAGCGCGCCTGACGTGTTACTCTTTAGGCTAATTAATAGTCACGCGCTGCAGCCAACGAACGTTGAAGCTGATCAAAGCAACGCAAAAGAAAGACCGGAATGGCCTGATAATAAAAACAGTGCCTGGATTTGAGACTAGGTGTACTGTAATCCTGTTTGCAATCATCTTAAAAACACAGAAAAGCCATGTGAGTTGCGGCCCTATGGGACGTTATTCACTTATCACTCCATGCTAATTCTCAGTTGGCCCCGGTCCATGGCAATTACATGAGATGATCATTATAACTGGCAACCACACAAAACTAAAGTTTAATCACATGTATCGCAAACAAGTGATACGCAAAACACGCAGGCCTATGTGAACAAGTTCAGGCAAATAAAACTTCACCCAAGAGTTTCCGTATAGTCACACATTGCATTAAAAACTGCGTCACTGATTGAGAGCCACAAAAATATTACCGCTGAATTATATGTGCACCAGTTGAAACTAATTAGAAGCCATTAAGTGGAAATTTCATTAAGGGTAATGAAGAAATCAATGTTATCAAGATATGCAAATGACACATTAGCCAGTCTAGATAAACCCATCTATTCACAAGACGCTCCCTCTGTCAAAGCAGTCTGTCAATTACAAACTGCTTCCTGCCCTCTCTTAGCCACCACTTCTGCTGTATAATCTGTGCTAGCCTTTGTTGTTTATTGTGAGTGGAAAAAAACCCACTCTCCCTCTACGGCTTTTAATAATCCATCTCCATATGAAAATGACTGCGTCCTGATTTACATGCATAAGAGGACGAACTAATAAGGCTCTAGATTAAGGAAAGATTTAGTTCAGTCATTCGTGTAGATTGGGGAGCCTATCAAAGACTGCAAGATCTGATGGCGGCAGATTAAAAGGCAAACAGCTGTTGCAAAAAATCTCTCTTGCTCTCTCTCTTTCTCATCTGGGCCCACAACAATAGTAGGCCTATTTATACGAAGGCCATCTCCTGCATGCAAGAAAAACGTGACCTCCACGTGGGATGTATGACACACCCCTCTGTTTTTAAAATCTGATAAAATGAGAATGTGACCAAAGTTGTTACAATTACAGGATAATGCAACTCACACAAATAAACATGTTTCCTGTATCGGGATTTGTCTTTGCGAACAGGTAAAGAACTTTCACTCTGGAAGGTCACGGCAAGGTAATGAGCTTCGGGATGGGGCTGTATTATAGAGACATTGTATTGCATTAGCCCAACCCCACACAGATTGCATGTGCTTGATCTTCTCATGCAAGGCAATCTAAATGAAGAATCACTTGTGCTCTCTTGGTCATAATTCTGTATTTGCTATGTATTACAAGTGAGGAATCATTTTTAATGTTGCATTTTGTTTTTTGTACACTTGCAACGCGCTGCACTTAGGAACGAGTGAATTAAATGAATGACAATGAATAGAAAGCTTTGAGAGGATCATTCCTCCAAGTATAATGCTTTTAAAAACGAATTGTGAAGGGTTTGACCTCTGTGCCAGTATAGAATCAAACGAAAGTCAAACATTTTTCTTAAACGGTTTTCCTGAAAACTACCTTATCTGCCATTGGTTATGCAAACACAGTGGTTTATGTGTGTCAGGCCGGTCATGAGTCTTTAACAGTTTTGGTACTGAACACGTATTATTTATGTATTCTAATATCATTAAAAAGATCCTTTTAAGGTCCAGTGTATGAAATGTAGCGTCATCTAGTGGTGAGGTTGCAAATTACAACCAAGGGCTCACTCCACGCCTCCCCCTTCCCTTTCGAAACACTACGGTGGCTGACACAGAACTAAGATGTCGTTACGTTTCCACTTCTTTGCCAAAGGAAAAAACGCAGTCATGAAACACGCAGTTTTTTCGCTTAGGGCTTCTGTAGAGACGACATAGTGAATTCCATGTAATGGGACCCGCTGTGCGTGTACATAGAAATAGCTTAATCTAAGGTAATAAAAACATAACACTTCATTATGTAAGGTCTTTATACACCTCTGAGCGCATAGTTATGTATATTAATTTGCATTTCTATCAATAGATTTAAATTACACTCAGCAACTAATAAGGCTAATTAGGATCTTCACAATATATTCTGAAGGCAGCAGTCTGATACAGCAAACATCTTGTGCTGAGTAAGGGTGAAGAAAAACGCTGAAGAAAAATCTTTCCCCCTTATGAACTGTGTAGGGCAACATGACCCCCTGATGGCAAGTGAGTTTGCTAGTTCAAGTTTTCTCATGGAACTCCCACAATAGCGTGTTTGGAAGCTGCCTGCAGGCATTGCTTAATTAGGCGAGGAGTTGATTAATTTGCACTAATTGACAGCTAATTAAAGGCCTGAGGGCACATCGGATTGACGTTTGTTAGGGCAGCAAGGCTCGTTGAGGTCAGGGCAACGGGGTGTTTATGGCTGAGCTTGTGTTTCTCTGTTCCACCCCCAACCTTGGAGACAGCCCCTCTGTGGGGAATGACCCTCATCTTAAAGAGGATGTCTGCACAACCTATTTGACAGACAGCGGCGGGTGTTGTTACGTGAACTGCAACTTGCCGTTCACAACACTTGTTGCAAATCACCACTGTCACAGTGTATGAGTGCAACAAAGTGTAATAAACAAAAATGTATAGATATGACAAAGTATAATTTTTTTTAAACTTTACGAATACACTCTTAAAAAAAAGAGGTTCTTCAAAAAAGGTTCTTTAGAAGAACCTTTGGGTTTCAAACTTTATGACTTCACGACTTCTATTAAAAAGATGCTTCAAAAGGTTCTTCGATGCCATAGAAGAACGTTTTGGTTCCAGAACCTTAAACATCTGAAGAACAGATCAGAGTAAACAGAAATGTACAGCTGTATTTCAAATGGGAGAGCACTGCATTGTAAGAGCAAAGGTCATTTAAGTTTGCTTCCGAGGGAACATGGCAATACTTACCATAAAAGAGCTGCCTGGGTGGGAATATTTGTTTTTAATACACTTTAAGGTTAGATTAAACCATCAAATGAGGTGAAAATGGATAACAACTTTATCTGTTGTTAACATTTGTTGATTCTCTCTTGTAGTAATATTTTGTGGACATTTTCCTGGCCCTTTGACTCCATAAGTTTGTGCGTTTGATGTGTACATTTTTTCTCCTTAAATTTTTCCCAAAGCTGTGCATCAGTTTACACTCTAGGCACAGCATGCATTCCCACTTTTTAATACGTCTTTAATATGGTATTTGAATAAAAAACAAAGATATCAATTTCACAGGCCTGTACTGTATGCAAGTATTCACTGTAAGTTACATTGGATAAAAGCGTCTGCCAAATGCATAAATGTAAATTAAACAGACAATATGTACTCATTTTAATAAAAAATCTGCTAAAACTTTTGCCTATTATGAGATATAATTTGCCCATAAAGTTGCCATGGCCCAGCAAACTTGCCTGCCTTTAAAAAACATTTAAACTCGCTTTTACACTAAAACAAAACTACTGCAACCTCTGAGCTTATTTGGACAGTTGTTTTGTTTAAAGTGCATCAGATGTAGCTTTGCAGCAGGTCGAGTCAGCAACTTCCTCGATCCATGTGAATCAGAAAGACAACTAGTGGCTTATTAGGCACTGGGGGGGGGTTCATAGCTCTAAGAATCGGTGGGTAAGATTGAACTCTCGCCAACTGCAGCCGAAGCCTCCACGACATCTCCAGCCGAGAACAGTCCTGGCCACTGTCTAACCTAATTACGCTCGCTGGAGCATTCTTTGTTTGCCGTTCAGCATGCCTGTCTGATTCCCTTTTCTCCCTGACCATTCGCACCAATGTCCCTGGAAGTGTGCTAATTAGAGAAGAAATGGCCCTAGTAATTATGTCAACTCTTGTTAACAGGGATGACAATGAGCAATATTATTTTTATGCACTGTTTTGTGCTGGGGGCCTTCAAAACTTCCAATTCCCATTAAATAACAAAAATGGCTTTGCACTCTCATGTCAAAGCCTCTTACATGTCCAGGCCAAAAGCGGGTTATTGGAGCCAGTCGATGCAGTGGCATAGGCATGAAGTTATTGCCCTAATTAAAAGTTTGAATGCTGCTTCATAAACTCATTGTTTGAATGCTACTTTAAGGAAGCATCACTGGATGGCCAATGGGAGACAAAGCTTACCAGTAACCATTAAACCATTTGAGAAAAAATAGCATCTTTCATGGGCATGTAAATCCAGAGCATTACAGCCAACTGAATATATAGATTTCACCAACACAGGAATTTTATTAAACAACTGAAATTGTATTAAACTGTATTAAACACTGCAGAGAGAAAAATAAATACATTATGAACATTTATTGATTAGCTCTCCACTAGACTACTTCTATTTCTACTCAATACCTGTCATTCAAGTGAAAACATGTTATGTCCAGCTATATACAAAAAATGTTGCTTATGTTTTTGGACTCTGAATCAGTTAAACCACAGTAAGAGCATTTTAAAGCTAACAGCATGCTACTGTTATTATGCCTTAAAAGATCACATGCAGCTGTTAACAGGTCCACGTCTGGATCTTCACTTTTTAGATCTCTCCAAGATGTTCAGGAATTTCCCTCTCGTCATTTCTCTGGCTGGAAAAGAAAAGGTTGTTATTCATTTACATGAGAAAAGTGTGATCTCCTTTTTGCATGCACACTATTTTTAATTTTAAAACACAACTCAAAGCTTTTGGTAAATTCTATTTAGAAAAAGCAACATCCGGCGCTGTCAATTAAGTACATACATTTTAAGTTCTTTCTGACATAAAGCTATCCAATTAAAACCTTTTTCAAGATGTACAAGTAGTTTGTTGGTATCATTCAAACATGTAAACTGTTCTTAATGTTCCACCTAAATAAACTCCAGCTCACTTCTCTGATCTCATAGAAAATAAAGATGTAACATCTGTCACCCCTCTTGTAAGACGGACACAGGCAGGGATGATGGGTGCACTGATTAAGGCAGAGACGTGAAGGGTGTGAGGGACAGGGCAAGCCATGATTTCGGTCGGGTGGATTGTAATTCAGACACCCGTGTGGAATATTAATGAAAGTAAAAGCACATTTTCCATCACTGAATTAAATAGGTTTTATATAGCGTCATACATTTATTTTCAAATACTCACAGAAAAAAATATTAAATGAAGAGGACGAGTTAAGAATAAATTAAGTGTTAAAACTCGACACACACCTGTCTGGTTTATTATCTCCGTGGGGACAGTACATAGGCGTAATGAATTTTATACTGTAAAAACTGTATATTTATCCACCAACCTTACCCCTAAACCCCTTACAAAATATTGTTCTGTACGATTTATAAGCTTTTTTCCCATGGGGACCTCAATTTTGGTGCCCATGGGAAAAAAGCTTATAAATCGTACAGAACAATATTTTTTGACACGAGTCCCCCTGTGCTTGTGTGCATTCAGGTTTAGGTCCCCGCCGGGATATAAAAACAAGGCCATGCACGCACGCACAGCAATGACAAAACTCTGTAAAGCTTGTTGCTTTATTGCTTCACATTGTCGCATAAAATTTTTATAATTCTGGTGTATACCATTAGAATATTACAGTATTGTAATATTGGCAGGTCTAAAAACCGGACGATACATTTAACATAGAAGCTTTTAGGAAAAAAAGCATCAGATCCGTAGGGAAAACGACGACAGACATGTATACTGTTACTAAATGTTAGGAACCGTGACAGAGAACCCAAGTGCAGGCAGCAAAACGGAGATGAAGGGGTTGAACAAGGACTTTAATATATACAGAAAACAGGAACAAAACAAAAACCCACGAGGGGGTGACAAAACAGGGTACACAATAAACTGAACTAACTAAAGACTAAACACTTGACAAGAATTACAACTACAAAACACCTAGACTAACACTAAGACTGAAACAAAACACTAACACAGACACAGACTAGAATATACTTAAAAGTATTTCTCAAGACCAAGGTAATACAGAGCAGGAACAATATACAACGAACCAGCACAAGACAATGGACAAGAGGGCATTAAATAGGGAGACTAACAAAGGAGATGACGATGGGCAGGTGTGGGTAATGAGACACAGGAGGAAAGCTATACTAGGAACGAGAGGGGCGGGGCCAAATGACGAGACTGGAGAGAACGCATATTATGTCCTGATTGACAATAATATGTTTCTCTCCACATAAAACACAAGACTTTGTCATGAATCTGCCTCAAGACCAAGAATAGACATGACATGAAGGCAGACTCGTGACACTAAAACCTTTAGTAAAAGTATACGAATACATTTCAAACATATTCGAAATTAAAAGCAGAAATACTTGGTGTAATAACTAATGAGCATTATTTGTTCATAATCTCACTGCAAGAGATTAGCGATTGAAGCACTTTTCAAAATCCAAATTTCATGTCAATGATATGCCAGCAAACGGTTTGTCAAATGGGCCACTGGTTTCTGGATGGGTCCACAAACAGGGGAGAGAGCTTCGTCATAGTTGAACTAACAACCCCTCACTAACTCTTAGTACCCCTCTACCAATCTCCCTCACATTTTCTGTCCAAAACAATACAGGAGTCTGTCTGGCTAAGCACTCTCCCACGAGACCCCTTCACCAGAGCGCACCCCTCTGATCCACTCATTAATTAGATTTCCATTTATCCTCAATTCCCGTCAGAGCAGAAGGGAAATGATTTGCATTGAGTGAGTTAGATTAAAAAGGGGAGTGTATAGGGTCCTGCCAGCCAGCTAGCATCCCTCAAACACACACGCATGCACACGGCGAGTGCTGTCACTGGATGGGGCAGATCAATACTGATTAGCAGGAGTTAGAGATTTGTTTAGTTGATTAGAAAGGTCAATTACTAATTCTGTACTTAGTTAATCAGCAGCTTGTTGCAGTTGACATCCATACTAAATGGCATATTATGGATTCCGGGACCCATATTATCTTCTTGATGTTGTATGTACTCTCATTAAAATTTGAACGAAGTGCTGTAAATATGCTTGGTGACGGGTTAATAACCAAAATAAATAATTGTAGACAATTATACAAGCCAGTATACGTGTAATAAGAAAATTAAGTAACAAACAATTTAATGCAATATTGTTGTTGCTTCTAAATATTGTTTCAAATAAGATAACATAGATGAAATGCCATTCGAATACAATATTTCTTATTAAATATAATTTATTTTAAATTAAACACTGCTTTACAGATTTCTTAATATACAAAAATATAAGACTTATATACTTAATATATGCATAACAGAAATATATTTTTCCTTGTTTTGACAATCTCTTTCAAATGGGCAAATGTGAGAATCTATTGCAAATCATTATCTGGGTCATGCCACTTGCCTTTAAGTGATTTTGAATATATGTATTATACGTACAGTACAACTTAATGAAAAATGATGCTAACTATTTAAACAAGTCAAAACAGCTGTGTTAACACATCACAAACTTAATTTAACCTATTTTCGCCTGCCCCCATTGGTGTGCTCCAAATTTTCACCTTGCTATATACACTCTTAAAAATAAAGATGCTTAAATGGTTCTTCACAGCGATGCCATAGAGGAATAATTTATGTTCCACAAAGAACCATTCAGTCAAAGGTTCTTTCCCATCTCTACCCATCTCTTTCTTACTTTTAATAACTTCAGATGTTAAAGGTTCTTTATGAAACCAAAGGTCTATGGCATTGAAGAACTTTAGAAGCACCTTTTTTTTAAGTGTAGGTCTCACAATACTGGTTTAAAGTCACACCCTAGACTTGCAATTGAAATACATTTTAATATAAATGATTTTTTCACCCATAATACAGTAGGTAACCAGGTATTATCACCTATATATTTCACACTAGTTGCACCACCACTGTAAAAATAACAGTAAATCCCTTTAGAAAAAGCACAAAATTTAAGCCTCATTCTGGTAACACAAACATTTTTGCATTTTGAAACTTACCACGACTTTGTGTACAACTCCAAAATTCCAAATTCTTTATCATTGCATGAAAACATTCATCAATGCTCACATTTGAAGCCTTATTAGTGACTCTTTTGTGAATGTTTAAGCATGTTGTCTGCGGTCCATAAAAAAAACTTTAAAGATTTAAAATAAATGCTTTCTTTTTAAACCAAGAGAAAACAACGAGTCCTCCAAAACCTGGCTGCCCCTATTCGCTTTCGTTAAAAGTCAAGCACCCTAATCGTACCCCTGTTGCGCATCTGAAACTGCCACTTGGCAATTACGTGGAGTAATCTTTATTTAATAGATTTAACATTCATTCTCGCTGCCTAAATCTCACGGGACCAGGGAGGACAGACACGCGTTCACGCACAAACCACCCGCCCGCCCCCCATGTTGGAACGCATACACCTGACGCTCATGTTTGTGTTCAAAATTCAATTACCTACTTATTGATACTTCACTGAGATATTTAAGATGCAGACATGGCGAGTGATTTCCCAAGGGAGCCACTGCTTCCCCTTAATGTCCCAGCCGAGAGCTCTTCTCTCCTCACCCCTCCCTCAAAGAGCTTGACACCACGAATCATTACACACACTGGCACGCACACAACCAGCCGCCCCGCCAGAGCCTATCCCTGTTCAAGAGGTGTCCTTATTAATAGGCAATCAGTCAAAATTCATTCATTAAAAACCCTAAAAGGTTTCACACGGGCACTATGATTAGCTGGGAAAGAAAATCCAATGAATTCCTAATGTATTTATGGAAATAAGGTGTCATTTCCGATCTGTTGACGGGGTTGTGGGTAGGACAGAGAAGGAAGAGTGAGCCGGATGAATTTCATCCACTCTGCTGCCGTAACAGACTAAATACAAGCCAATCATGCATTTGCAACAGCCTATTATAGCCAATTCTAAATGTATATAAATTCATTACAATCAAATAAGTCAATTTCGTGGGAACATTTTTCAGTAGTTTTTTACTTGCTATCATATTTCCACATGATGTTCATGTAATGCATGTCTCATGGACATTATATGGTGAATATGGTCCTTTCGCCTGAAAGTGTTTCCTTAGCTATCTTTAGTTCTTGTAACTTTCATTTGACAGTTCAGGCAAAAATAAAAGATCTGCCATTTTTTATTCCCCCTCATGTTACCTGTATAACTTTTTTTAAAGGTTCTGTGTCCATACAATGGTTACCAACGTTCTTCAAAAGATTATTTTGTATTTTCCAGAAAGAAGGTCAAACAGGTTTTTGCTTGAAATGACATGAAGGTGAGTAAATTATAAATTTGGCTGCAGATACAACTGCCTCTTTTTGAAAAACAAGGATAAATAAACCGTGGAATTCCACAAAAGTAAACAAACTAGATCAAGAAGTTGGCGTCTGAATGACTTATCAAGTAAAAAATGTTTACCTTTGAAAATAAAGGATTACATATATTACCATTGTTACAGTAATCTCAATACCGCAAGGATTCCCTGATCGATCCTGGTACTATATGGGCCAACAGGAAGCAAATTCGATATAGAGAAGGATTGTGTGGGGAACATGAAGAGACGAGAGGACAGGAAGAAAGTAAGTAGAGGAGAGCTACCCCCAGCTCAGCCTGTCATCTAGCAGCACTTCATAACCGCTTGCCCCTGCGGTCGGGTGTCTCTGATGGATTGATGGAAGCACATTACTACAGTAGGGTAGCATCACTGCAATCATATTCAGCGTCACAGTCCACTTAATAGAGAAGAGATTGATCTAGGGGAGGAGGCAGTGAACATTGGAGCCATTAGTGCTGGACGAGTATGACCTTCATACTGGGTGCAAGAACAGATTGAAGAGAGGACTGTTGAGTGTTCTGAGCCTTATAGTTCTGCTCCTAATTTTACTTTTAGCATATAACGCAGCGGCAAAAATAAGAGACCATTTCAAAGACCATTTTCGCTATTTATAGGTATGCGTTTAGGTAAAATGATTACTTTTGTTTCATTCTGTGAACTACAAATTTCAAATGGAAATATTATTTATATTTGCAGAAAATGAAAACTGGAGAAACAGGTAAAAATAACAGAAAAGATGCTCTGTATTTTTCAGACCTCAAAAACTGCGAAAAAAGCTCATAGCACTTTTAGGCAAAACAACTGTAATATTTGTAGATGTTCAGAAATTATTTTTATGTGATAACCTCAATGTTTATCACAGTTAAGTAAAAAAGGAACCAAACTACACTGGCCCCCGATTGACTTCCATTATGTGGACCCAAAACCACTGAGACATTTCTCAAAAATTCTTCTTTCGGGTTCCACATAAGACTCGTGTACAGATTTTAAACAACGATGAGGGTGAATCAATTATGAATGATATGTGAACTAGTTGCTAAGGCTGAACAAATCTCTTGTTTAATTTGGTCCCTAGTTTTAGTTTAGGTCCCTTCTTTTCATTGCCAAAGAATAAGAAATGTCCAATTACTTGACACCACCATCAACAAGCCAACTGATATCACTCATGTCTATAGCGTAAACAGTAACAAGATTTCCCCCCAAAAAACGCAACTAACCCCACAAAAATACAGTTGTAATCTTATCAGACATAAAAGGCATTTCCAAGCAATAAAAATAATCGACGCCTTGTTAAAACAAATCCCCACATTTACTCAAGTAGAAACAAGTGTGTTACATCATGTGTAAAAGCAGCCGCAGTGGAATCAGGGGGTATCATCAGCACCGCCTGAGGCCTAGCTGTCCCGGAGGAGCACTCTCCATTCAATTACCTTCAATAACAGCACTTATCAGTGTAGTGACTGGTCCTGTGGGAGCAGAGGGGCCTGATGACCATGCTCAGCAGCCCCCGACAGCAGCATTCATCACGGCCCGCAGCAGATGGGTTCTGGTGGGGGGCTGGAGCAGTAGGCACGCGTCAGGCCCTCCCACAACGACCCCGATCAGCGTCTCTCTGCTAAGAAAGGAGGGGTAAACGTCCCAGAGGAGACTGATTTGCAACATGTCGCGCACACACACAACGTGCACACACACACGACTTCCTGCATATTTGCGCAACTACAGATTTCATGAGACCAGAAAAACAAACATTGTCTGGAGACAAATCAGGAGAAGCCTTTAATCTTAATGTTCATTTTTTCATATTTAAGCTAAACGTGAGTCTGCTTTTAATTATGCCGACGATTAGCATATTTTTTAACCTGAAACGTATAATTCATCTGATACCTCCGGCATCTACATGTCCTCGAGCAGCAAGTGAACAAATAAACAAATAAACACTGCAGCGGATAACCTTGCGTTTGGGGTGAGTTTTCACTGCCTGATTGCATTATACCCATTAACCAGATCAAGACTTTAATGACCGATGTGCCAAAGGTGCAGTAAATCTTGCTGGTCCCCACCCTCCCATCACCTAACACTACCACTCGTCAGCTCCTTTAAAGGCGCCGAAGAGAGAAAGAAGCATGATGAAAAAGTAGCACAGATTTACAAGGCTTCCCTTGACAGCTAGGAAAAGGGAGAAAATTAAACCACACCGCATTAAAGGGCGCTGCATTAAATGCTGCTCTGAGCTGAATGATAATCGTAATTTCATATCAACAGAGCAATGCCTCCTCTCTCCTTCTCCGAGGAGGCATTTCATTTCATGCTCGTATAAAAAAAACTCAACAGAACTGAAATACAGCATATTAAAATCAAACAAAACTTAATTCTGAAATAGTTCAACAAACAAATAGATTTCGTAAAGCTAGTTGAGTAAGTGGAACTAGTTCTCTTACTACGAAACCTAAATGCCTTGTCTTATAATGATGATCTGTGAGAATGTGTTTTTACATACAATACAAAGAGACTTGAATCTCCTATGCTTTTGTCATTTATCTTAGATTTTATGGCTGCAGACAACATGCTTCAACTTAATGCAAACATCAGCAACACAATTAATACTGCCACAGATTTAAAACTGTCTATTCCCATTGCAATAAGGATGGCCCAAGTGCCGGTTCTCTAATATATATCACTATAATTGACCATATGCAGATTGTAATTTAATGTAATACAAACATAAATATTAGAATCTGTATCATGTAGTGCTGTTGTCACAATACACATTATTTAGCCAAAGCAGAACAATCTATCAACATGTACACATATTTTAAAGTTTAAAGGAGTTCACCTTCAAAATGAACATTCTATCATCATTTACTGACCCTCTATTAAAAACCTGTATGACTTTATTTCTTCCTCAGAACACAAAAGAAGATATTTTGCAGAATGTTGTTGACAGCCCCCATTCTCTTGCATTGGTTTTGTGTCCATACAATAGAAGTGAGTCGCAAGCTGCGCAGTTCTGTTACCAACATTTTTTTTAAATAACTTTTGTGTTCTGCAGAAGACAGGAGCGACAAGAGTAAATAATGACAGCATTTTCATTTTGAAGGTGAACTACACCTTTAAGCTGTTTGGTTATAAAAACGTTAAAGTGGAGGTATCATGCATTCTGACTTCTTTACACTGTTAAAAGTGCTGGCTTCTCATGCATAACATGGTCAACTTGTTAAAAAAATAAGTTGGACGTATGATACACTCCCCCAGAACTCCAAATAGTTTTAGAAAGATTTTTGTAAGTCTTCCTTTTATTGTCCATTCTCCCAGAAAAGCATGGCAAGGCGAAGGCGAAAGAGCCCACCCACGAGCAAGACCAGCTTACCATCAAGATCGGTGTGCTGCAGCTTGTTACTTTTGCGATAGTGACGTTTAGGTGTGTCCGTTTGTTCACGGCATTTCAGTGATGGATGTTATATAAACAGTGGATATAACATTGGATTTGGAGATCGTTTGAAACTGATAGATGCTGTGGTCCCAGTGCTAAAAGATGAAATGCATGCGGTAAGTCAAACTAAGTCATACGTTTGTGTTTTGTTGGCAATCGGCGTGTATGTGCATAATGTACAAAACACGAAGGGATGATGTGCTGCCTGCTCGTGTTCTAGTTCTGCCCCACTTTCCCCACTAGTCCCACCTCATCTTTTCCCGAAATAATTGAACAGCTGTATCTCTTTAATAATTTTGATGAACTTAAAAGATACGACGTATGCAATACTACTGTATAGGTACTCAAGCTTAATATGAGATTGGCAGACACAGAGTGTGTTACCGGACCCTTAAAAAAAGATATATATAATAATATATATACACACACATCCGATACTGATAACATTAAAGATTACTATTTATCGGCCGATACCAATGTGGCACATAATTTATCGTGCATTCCATATATATATATATATGGGATATATAGAAATGACAATATATATATATATATATATATATATATATATATATATGTATAGGCAGACACAGAGTGTGTTACCGGACCCTTAAAAAAAGATATGTATAATAATATATATACACATATATATATATATATATATATACAGTCATTTCATCTACATAAACTTTATAAACTTAAAAACAGTTATTCAACAATGATTTGTACCACTCAGTTTTAAATGTTTTAAAGATATTACATTTGTCTATTTCAATTTGCTCAAGGGATAGTTCCCCCAAAGATTTCAGTTATGTCATAATTTACTCACCATTAAGTAACAAAATATATATATATATATATATATATAGAAACCACCATAGTAGGAAAAAATTACAATGATAGTCAGAAGTGCCCCAGATCTGTTTGCTTTCCTACATTCTTCAAATTATCTTCTTTTGTGTTCAACAGAACAAAGAGATTTATAGAGATTTGGAACAACTTAAGGGTGAGTAAATGAAGACAGAATTTTCATTTCAGGCGAGCTGTTCCTTTAAACAATGCAATAACGGCATTTTACAATCCTGACAGTCTATATTAACACTAAAATATCATTTCAGCAACATATAAACTCAATTTAATTGTAGAGTAGGGCTTCATATATTGTAAACTGTTTCACAACAGTTTCTCTTAAACCAGCTACTGTAGAAAGTAAGTTTCAGATGCCATCTTTCTTTTGATATGTATAAAGAAACGGTATCATAGATCCAACTGCGTTAACAACAACTAAAACATGATAGTTAAAGTCTGTGAAAGCTACTAGCTTCATATATGAATTATTTTCTGTAGTGTTATACCGCCATCTAGTGGAGAAAGAGACATCAGGGCACTTGCACAATACACACGTGACTCTGCCCTTAAAAATCCAGTGAGTCATTTTGTCATTGACTGTCTTCTACATAAAACCATCATACGTAATGTAAGGAACATTTTATAAAAACTAAATCTTGATATCTTCAATCATACTGAAATTAATGGTTGAAATCAAATTTCAATGCTAGTTATCTCAGAATTAGATGAACAGACTTCAACCCGGCTTTCACAGGGAGGTTGACAAGAGAGGTTTCTAATCGTGGAGAAATCAGATTTTACTCACACTCTTCCAAGCCCAACTGATATGCCAGATTCTGCAGGCCCTTTACCTTCTCCATCAGATTTGCTGTGGTCAAACTTCCTAATTCTAGTCCAAACAAAAGCAGAATAATGAATCATTGCAAACAAATCACATTTAATCTGCCCTGTTCTATAACACCACAACCTTTCTAAATTCCTAACTTTAGTTTATATAATATTTCTATGCCCCTTTATTGAAATTATCACCAGAAAAGATTACATGGATCTGTATAGACAACAACAAAATTCTACATTTTGGAAATAAAGAAGAACAATATGTATTTTTTTTACTCCATTCAGACCTTTTAACATCTCTATATCTTCTGACTCCAGTTCAGCCATCCACTTGGGCGGAGAATTTGTAATAGGCTGGAAATAACAAACAGAATTCTCAGTTTCATTTATTGCTTTTTTGCCCACAAACCTCAAGTTACTAGAAAGTGTAGCTACATAAAACTCACATTTTTGAAAGATGCAGCAAATTCGGAGACACCAGGTACTGTTAATATTTCAAAGAGGGCATGGTTTTAGGAGAAAATTGCATGAAACCTTTAAATTGTATTTTTGCGACAATAAAACTAATATAAGACTAACCCAGTTAGTATATTTCAACAAATATACAATTGCAAATATAAAATGGTGACATTTGTGAATGGGGCATTACATAAATGTCTGTTAAGGACCAAATACACAACCCGACACAAACGTAAAGAAACTCACATTGCTCTGGCCACAGGTCAGGAGAAGCCCGGTCAAGTTTCTCAAAACTTAGCAGAGAGGACTCAAAGTCCTCACCTATAAAAACAAAGAAAACAATTATAGTGATTCACAGAGAGAATTTAGAAAATAATTCAAAATATCTACAAAGCTTGACTGAAATGAGCCGACAGACATACTTAGTTAAAAGTGATACTTCACCCATCTATCATCATTAACTCAATTTCGAGATGTTCCAAATCTGAACAAATGTCTTTGTTTTGATGAACACAGAGAAAGATATATGGAAAATGCTTGTAACCAGACAGATTTTGCCCCTAATTGACTACCGTAGTAGTTCCAGAACTGTTTGCTGTCCTATATTCTTCAAAATGTCTTCTTTTGTGTTCAACAGAACAAAGAAAAAGATAAAGCAATGTACCTACTATGGGAGTCAATGGGTGGCTAAATCTGTCTGGTTATAAACATTCTTCCAAATATCTTTCTCAGTGTTCATCAGAAGAAATATAAACAGATTTTGGAACATATCGAAGGTGAGTAAATGATGACAGAATGTTCCTTTTTGGGGTGAAGTATCACTTTAAATGCTATGACAAAACTGTCTCGAGTTGGCAGGACATGAACAAAGTAGCATTGGTGAGTACAGTTTTCTGCACTGTTACTCGGCAGTGTATTGTTGTTGTGAAATAGCTAGATGGATACCAGTGCTTATTAAAATACATATATATCCAATATACGCAAAAGCAACCTTTTTCTGAATAACTGTAAGCATATTAATCTTGTGCATAATATATATTAGAACATCCTTTCTCGCTTGACACGTAACGTTAGCTTTCTAATGACGAACTGCAAATAATTTTAAGACGCTATTCCGATCAAAAACCTTCAATTAAACTCAGATGCGTCAATTAATTAAGAGAGTGTAATAAACCCCACACATGTTTCTGATGTTTAATACGCCCTTTACAGTGCTATAATAACAACTAATCCTACCAGGGAGAAGCGGAATTAAAATTTACCTCCATTCGGAGACGCCATCTTGACAATAACACACGTGATTTGTATTAGCCAATGCCTGAAGGCGGTTCGCGTCGTCGTCCCGCCCTCCTGTGGTGTGTTGTTGCAACCTTTGACAGAACTTGGGAACAGTTCTTAGTCTGATAGACATTACTAGTCTTACTTAAAGAGATGAAAGTTATTATAACAAATAAGTATTATTTAGTGTAAAGTAGTATTTCAGTCAGTGCATTGGTAAACAACCAGATGCAAAAAAACATTACATTGAACTCTGATGTTCATTTGAGAAATCAAAATGAACTGGCGTTAATAATCATCTAATATGAAGGGCAACAATGACTTAATAGCCTGAAGATTTATGTTGTAATCTTGCATAAGTGGCTGCTTTTATATGTGTAACAATTAAGATGTGTTGTGTAAATAAACAAATGTCATACCAAATAATACTTCTGCAGTTTAAAAATATTGTTAATATTACATGTTCTTGGTAAAAGCCCATTGTATTTGATAAAATAGGCTACATAATAGTGAAAATGGATATTTACCGTGAAGCACAAAGGGAAAAAGTATTGCAAGCAGACCTTTGACTGAAACACAAAGGGTTTATTATAAAAAATATTATAAAAAAACAAATCACTGCTGCTGAGTGAAAAGGGACAATAGCTTAAAGGGACAGTTCACCCAAAAAAATTAATTCTGCCATTATTTACTTGCCCTCAAGTTTCAAATCAATATAAATGTATTCGTTCTGAAGAACACAGAGAACAATATTTGGAAGAATGCTTGTATAACTTGTACTACATTCTTTAAAATATAAAAATGAATTTACAAGAACACATTTTTCAGTTACTATGTTAATCAATGGTGTCCAAGTATTGTTTGGTTTCAAGCATTCTTCAAATATTTCTCTCTGTGTTCATAAGAACAAAGACATTTATACACATTTGGATCACGGTGAGTAAGTTCATACATTTTTCTGTAAATTATTCCATTAATTGTAATGTTACTTTTCTTTTAATTTATTGGTTTGTCTGCACTTTCTTCCGCAGTGTCTGTTCCTCTTCATTGTAAGCTTCAGTCACAAAGACAAATTCCTTGTGTGTGTAAACATACATGGCAATAACACTCTTTCTGATTTAACAGTCTATAAACCGGGAAGGCACTTTATTGATTCATTCCATTTATTTCAGTCCAACTGTTTATTTTAAATTCAAGTGTAGTGTAAAATACTACTTAAAACTGTCATAATTTTTCCTAGCATGAAAGTAAATACTGTCATTTAGCAATGAAATTACTAAATGTGCAATGAAAGTAAACCTACAAAGAGAAACACTGATAGAATCTGTCTATATTCTTAAAAATATAAACTTCATGCGAGAAAAATGTCTGCCTCCACTTGTCAGTCAGTTATGTGTAGCAGCAGTCCATAGGTAACAACTGAACTAGTGTTTCATCAAGTTTCAAGCACTCTGAAAGGTCTAAAATTCCCAGGACTCCAACCACTTGAGACCTGCCATTGAGGAGGCGGGATCATCTGCCAGCGGCCCACTTATACCATAGGAGAGTGGGTGGAAGAGGTAAAAGCTAAACATGGTAGAAAGTGAACAGTAGGGGTTTTAATAATCTATATAAAAACTTCAACAAATCTAAAAGAGAATTTAGGTAAATATTAAAGAAAAGCATAAATGAGCCTTACCTGTAGATAAACCCTAAAATGAGTATCGAGGCACCTCCTCTCCAAAAATAATGGGCAATGGATGGCCTAAATACGATTTCTAAATTCTTCAGGAAAATGTCCAGTGTAATACCTTAAATGAAGACATATTAAAGTGTATGAAAACCTGATGGAAGCAAGGTGAATTATAATTGTAATAAACTGTTATATACTGTATAATCAAAACACAACTAAAAGAGTTTCCTCCCTGAAAACAACAATGTACTTTTGATTCAAAATTTCCCTTGATACCAGTAAGCATACTGCTAAACAGCATCGCAGGGAAGTAATGATGATAGTACAGTACGCGACCCATGATGTAGAAGGGTAGATAGTGTAGCATCCAACCCAGAAACAACATTCCTCCACCCTCCATCAGAGTATTATAGCGCACTGAAAAACAGATCAACCATTTTAGAACAGATGATGTACATACTTGATCTGAATTATGATCGGCTCATCTCGAGCAACATGATCTGCTCACCTTTCCTCTGTTCATTCAGCTTCACTCCTCTCTGAACTGCCACTGCAAGCACTGTTGCCATGACAACAAATAGACCCAGGCTGAACAGGTTAAGCCACCAGGTTATCTGAAGGAAAAATATAACCTTCACTATCGACGGTCAAAGCAAAACTGCAGGCAATAGTAAGATGCACTTACTGGGTTTCCCAGGAGATAAACACGAAACTCTGTCTCATTAACTCCCGAAAACCTCAAACCCTAAATATCAGAAAGATTAGATGGGTTTAAATGAAGATTAACAGCTGTTTTCTTTGTCAAACTGATTTAAGGCGACATACCTGATAATTGATGGGCCAGTGCCATGGCTTTGAATTTACCTCATTGTCTTTGGGTTTCAAGCCACTGTTTCCCTAAACAAAAATAACACATTTGGCTAAATCTGGCACAATGTACATTGTTTTCAATGTATTATCAATGTTAGTTGTCCCTGAATAAATAAACCAATAATATTAATTACCCTAAATATATGAATTTTTTTTTAATATGCATATTGTCACTTTCCTTTTACAACCTCAGATGTCCAAATATTCTGTTTTTCAATCTACATTTAAAAAAAAAAGTAAAACAGTGTTGTGAAAGTTGACAAGTACTTTATATTGTTTGGATGCTTGCAAAACCCAGTGATAAACATAAAGGGTAACTAATAAAAACTGTAAAATATACAAGGTTTTAGAAGTACAGCAGCAATATGCATATTTGTTTTTAAGCAGAATCTTACCCTGATCATTACAATATGAGACTCCATAAGAACCTCCAGGAAAGTGGGTTTAAGCACAGACAGACTGATGTTTGGCACTACAGATAAATGAAGATTTCACATATAAGCACTTGAACATAAGATCCAACAAATGGTTGATTTAAAAAAATTTTTTTAGACAGAAGCATTATTTGCGTTCACATTTAGGATTGATATGATCCTCAATGTTCCACTGCGAGTTGGGGGTCTCTTTGACATAAGGACTACATGTGACTTCAACTTGCTCCCACCCCCTGAAAAAAAGAAGAGTTAATAAGTGTGTTTTCTCAAATGATCATTCAAACGTTTTATCATGCAAACTTATTCATTATAAATCTATTTTTAACAATTTAATATAATTTTCCAGACAGTTCAAAAATGTGTTATTATGTAGTAGTGACCAAAAATGTAAAACAATTAGAAAACACAAACATACCAAACATATCATCGTAGAGCCACACTTTACTTTTAAACACTGCTTCTATTCTTACAATCAACTTCATGAGATGCATCCTGGGATGCTTTTTATACAGTGTTGAAGCAGTGACTTGTTGGATCTGTTTACTCAGTTACTTTATGACTAAAGTTCCTCACCACTTAGGGAGGGTCTTTCCAGAAGAGAAGAGCACACAGCCTGTGGCGCGATGGAGAAAACGCACTTTACTACGCAGGACCTTTACTGGATCTCCGTTCTTACCTCCACAGACCTCCACCTGCCACAAGTCATTAAGATCTCCAGTCCCATTCTGAAAAAAGAACCATTGTGTTTAAAATATATAGCGTAATACTATTAAACATGAAATGATTCCTTAAAGTAAGTTTACGGACAATGTGCCACTTGGCAGCGATGTTTGCAATGCCTCCATACAGCTATTTCAGTCACAGTAAGACCACAGTCCTATCTACCTGAATAGGGGGGGGGGGGAGCTAATAGGCTCTATTAGGGGAAGATTAAAAAGCATATTTATACCAAAAATTCAACTGACATTAACTGTACATTAACTCTTGTTTCCTAAGTTGAAATTGCACTAAAAACTCAATTTTAGAGGTCACTTCAGCTATGGCGCATGAGAAAAGGCGTTGTAATATGTGACGTTGTAATATATTAATTGAGAAATGTATCAGTACTCACAATACCGTAACAAGTGACCTGCTGGTGTTTTTTGGTCAGAGGAGCTTTGTGGTAATGACTGTGAAGATTCCTGGTAGTTCTAATGAAGAAAAATTCAAACTATACTATCAGGTTATTATTCTTACACACGAAACAAATACAGCAGAAAAAACATGCCACTTACTCTTTGTGTTCCAGTCTGATGAGGTCCCCATTTCGGACGAGCTCTGGGGTCCCTGTGTAATCTTTCATAAAACCAACAATGTTTGACTTCTGAATGGGATGTAACATTCACCGTGAGCTGGTCAAAAATCGATTATAGTATCCTGATTGAGATGATTCAAGTCGGTTGAGATTTGAAAAGAATCTAATCATTTTTTGAACAGCAGGGGCCGCTGTTTTTCTGCCAAATTTGTAAACGTGGATATGCTGATATTTCTTAAAAAGGTCAAAGCTAGAAAAAGTACAGACAAAGTCATAGTTTGTTTATATTAAATAGACTTTTGTAGTATTCATATTTTATTTGTAATTTTTTTATAAACTGCAATTTAGTTTGGTTATTTGAAACTAAATATATTTTTATTTCACAAAGCAATATGCAGCATTCGAGAGATAATAAAAGGGCAGTTGTTCATTTTGTAAAAGAAATTGTGAATAAAATCGCATTGTGAGATCAGACTCGTGAATCGTATTGCATCATGAGCTGAGTGAATCGTTACATCCCTCCTTATGATTATTGCGAATGTGCAGAAGAGTAAACTTCTATAAATATGTACAAAGATATTTTCTTACCATCAGAGTCGTCAGGCCTCTTAACCAACCACAGGTTGTTATAATCTTTGTGCATATAGGCTGTCACCTAATAGGGGGTTAAAATGAAGCCAAGAACAATTCCTTTGAATAATTAAAAACAGTTGAAACACAACATATTCCAAGTTGAACATACAAACATTTTAGTATACTAGTTTATGCAGAGAGCGGTACATGCAAGGGTAGACTTTAAAACATTATTTAACAAATATTATTATGACTGTCGGATGGATATGTGAGGAACCTGACCTGCTGCTGGTGAACTCCAACTCCCTCTGGGTAAAGATGCCAGTGCGAATGCAGATACCCTCCCGCTATCCGCAAGTTCTTCACCGTTATGATAGAGCCATATGCCAGATCTGTAAAAACAATGTGTATGATAGATAAAATGATGATCCAGACAATAAAAAAGGCCAAAATGTAGAGCTTAAATTGACACTCACACTCTGGCATGGAGGCGTTGTGAAGGTTGTTTCCAATTAAGCGTGACTGGAAACCAGAGCTGAAGAAACCATCTCCAGGTCCGCTGTCAGGAAGAAAGTGGCTTTAGTATTTTTTCCAGATACCTGAATTAACCCTGGGTCAACCATACCTTCTGTTTAAGACAATAAAGTGGACAGCAAATATTGTAGTGTACAGGAACAACGGGAGCATTATCAATCCAAAAACTCGAGCCAGCAAGTGCTTTCCAAAATCCATCTGATAAAAAAAACAAAACACACAAAGAGATTCAGACTAGGGCTGTCACAACATCAGCTATAACAGGTGCTTAATTATTTGTGATATTAACATATGTGTGGAATTAAGAAAATTACAGTAATCATGTCTTTTCACAGTTATTGTCAATACCTGTATATTGTGAAACCCCTAATTCAGACTATTTATTTAGACCACAATATTTTAATTTATTATTTGCTAAAGTGATGTTACAAAATGTATGGGAAACCATAATGCATGAGACAATACAAACTTTTTCGGCATTTATACCATAGACAATCTGAGGTCCCCAAGTACAATCCAGAGATCCGAAACAGTGTTGATTCCCACCAGCAGAATGATGAACAAACCCACAAACTTGACCCCAAGAGACCCGGAGAGGCACACCCCGGTCAGAAGCAGCCACAACCACCAAGAAAAGCTGAAAGGTCTGATAACAACAAATTTATAAAGTCAGCGTGCAATTCTTTATACATAAAGAAACCAGTAAAACCACATACGCCACAGAGATTCCTTTACCTCAGGCTCTGTTTGTTGAATTTGACCATGCACAGAACAGATCCCATGATGAAAAACATCAGAATGGGATCCAGAAGAATGTACTGAGAAAGGGTAATGCAGCCAGTGTCTGTTAAAAACAGACCATCATGATTGATTTGTTATGTTTGCTATCATGTTGTCCCACCAAGGCCCTTGTGCTATTGCGCAATAAAATGTATGATTACAATCACACTTACCAAAGATAAGCAGACAGGCCGCAACGAGAGCTGCTGTGGTGGAACTGGACAGCTCCAGGACAATAAGGAAGGCAAAAGGAGGCAGACATGAACCAAGAGCTGCACAAAACTGAACACAAAACAGGTAAATCACAAGGATTAGAGTTTAAACCCAAAGAATGACAGACCAGTAAAGCTGAGATAAGGCTTTACCCCTCTCATTCCCACGTAATTGTGGTGCTCATATTTGTCCCCTGGTTTTATGAAAGGAAATGTGCCGTCATAGCCCGTCAGGTACCCAGCAAGACCGATCAGCATCTATGGTGGTGCAAAGTATGTTAAAAGTGAGACTCTTGACAAATATTTCAGATTGTAGTGCATACGGCAGAGGACCAGATGCATTGAAACGCAAACCTTTCCAAGGGGTGGATGGACATCAAAGAAAAAGGTGCGATTGATGTAATAGCTTCCCATTTTCCCAAAATGCGTCTCATCCCAACTGCAAAGGGAAAATATGTCCATTGATCGAGCATTGTGGCTGGGACGACACTTATAAAAGATCAATACTCACCATACATGTGTAGGTTCGGCGATCTTATAGAAGCGTGTACATACAGACAGAACAACCACCACGACCAGAGTGTAAACGCTGTCATTCCTGCAGGGAGATGCATCTCGTGTGGGAAGCTTTTTATATTCCCCATTAGAAGTCAGTCTACTAGCGGGGTTGTATGTGACTCCAGAGAGCGCAGACGCTGGTTTGGCGTTGGGGAGACGATCCCCGACCTCGTTTAGCTTGCATGCTTTTCGATGTCTAACAGCTGATGTGTCTTTTCGTGTGTGATGCTCCTTAAGTTTGTCTTCCATTAGCGGCTTTCTGGATAAAAATTAGTCATTTATTCGCGCCAAGAAACGACTTCGATTAAACATTCCGTATAGGGTTCATGCAATCTGATCATATTGACATGGTATTAAAAAAGACTGTTTTTGCTTTCAGGCACATTCATTTTAGGCTTACTTGTTCCTTCCTTTCACTAACTGTTCTGGATTGTTGGTTTGGGAAGTATTGGGAATGTTTGCACTCAACTGCCACCTACAGGATAGGAGAAGGACGTACAACGTATCCAGTGTTTCTCAAACTTTTTCTGCCATTCCCCACTTTGGAGGTAAAGAAGTGGGGAATGGCCACCTGTCACCAATAGCCAAAAACAAAAGGGTAATAAACTTTAGGTCCACTGTCTGTCTTGGTCTTCACTGCTGTGCCGAATCTCCAGTTTTCTTTTCATTCCATGTCACAAACCTCTGAGGTAAAATCATTCTTGCTATTTATTTGCAATCTGATGTTGTTTTAAGTAAGGCTTACATTCAAATGAGTTGTTGTTTTATTTTGAATGTATGGTTAATAATAAAGTAATTAATAAAAAATGACAAAATGTCCCATTTGTCATGTCTTTATTCCCCACCAATGGGGCCCGCCCCACACTTTGAGAAACACTGAGCTAATCCAATGCACGATACTTGAGTAGAAAGGTATGAGAAAAAAGCAAAAACAAAAGGTGATTTTTGTTCAGTTCAGATATTTAAACCTTTCACTTGACTCGAGTGCATACGAATAATAATTACATTTATGGAATACACGATACCAATTTGGTAGCTAAGGATCCCTTTCACGTATACGGTGAGGTTATTTCTGTTTACTTACTTTATTTACTTTATCCTTACACATATCTGCCCTGTTTTAGTTTTATTGGCAATTACAATGTTTGATACTTCGGCATTGTTGTCATTTATATTTAAAAAAACATGAAAACACTTGAAGGAAAGACAAATACAACACACCTGAACTCTTGAATATCACGCATAAAACACAAAACTATTTTACGGGCTTTTAAATACACTTTATTCAGGAGTGAAACTATAAATGTGCATTCCCTTTAGGTCCGTGGTCACATTACAAAAAGTTTTCCTTCCCCCTCTTAAAACTCCATCAGATGAGTATAAGGTCCATTTGTATCCAGCTTCAGGACCTGTCTGTTTCCATACGTTCCGTGTTTAACCTCTGTAAACGTATCCGTTTTTTGGCAGGCAGAGAGTTCACTTTGACACAGAGACACAAATGTGTCATAGAGCTTCAGCCCTTCATCTTTCCCAATGTTACCATGGTACTGCATCCTCTTTCCTTTTGGTCTCCCCCCAAGTGTGGCCTGGGGTACAATAAGAACACTGCCAGGTAGTTCAAGGACCGAATCGTATTTTCCAGTAGATGTCTCACAAAGCTTCATGTTTAGCAATGTTGCCACTAAGAGGAAACAAACATGTTATAAAGCAATGTATACATAACAGTGTGTTTGTTTGCCAGTCAAGCAACATACCCATTTTGGGGATTATATCTTCAGTGGCGCCTTGGAAAAAGCAAATGTAGATCACCATTCCCCTATTGATCTAATCAGAAATGCACGTGCAGAGTAAGTTCATAAGACAATTAATCATTAATATTTTACATTTCATTCATTCATTCAACGTTGCACCTCAATCCATTCAGCGTCAATTTCTACGTCAGCAGGTTTCACCTGGAGTCGTGCATGTATACACTGCTGCAGAACCACTCGTGCCTTAATGCCGTTATCGGTTCTTTCGGCCATTGTCAAGAAATACCGCTGATGACAGCAACAGCAACCATTAACTTAATTCATGTAGATAAACGTTTTTTGAATCAATGTTATAATAGTAATGATAATATAAAGATGTGCATATATAGGATATAATGCTACGATATAATTTGATACGGAAAGAGGAAACCTTCCAGGAAAGTTATTAACACCTTTAGACAATGAACTGTGGAACGACTCCCTTCCGCGTGAGAAACCAAACATTACGTCATCAAGAAGCGACAACAGGACGCAGACTGGACACGATATCTTCTTCCAGTTTGTGAAATTGTACTGTATTTTGCCTCTCTGCGTGTTATTTTGGAAAATCTGCAGTGCGTTGAGTCGAGTGAGGACTTAGCAGCCACAAAGTGGCACATGGAAACCACACCAGTGTTTGTATGTGTTGTCCTCTAAGTTGGCAATCTGAAAGCTTTAGAAGATGATGGTTCAATTAAACAACAGCTACAGAAAGTGTTTGCAAATATATACATTTGTCTCAGATAATATAAGCACGCCTTTTTGGCATGGCAGACATCTTCCATTGCTTCAACATAAGCATGAAATCCGTTTTAAGGTAGGTCAATATCACAAATAACTATCTGCTTAAGGGCTGGGTTAATATCACTCTGATGTTAATGTTATGTGTACCTTATACTTTATGTGGAGTTTAAATGCATATGCAGCCCAAAAATCTTTCCTCGTTTATTCACCCGACATGACTTTCTTCTGTGGAACACAAAAGAAGATTTGAGAAATGTCTTAAAGGAAAAGTTCACCTCCAAATCAATATTGAGTTACTTTTTACTCGCCCACATGACGTTCATTGTGTTTTAAGACCCCCCACCGTCTTCGGAACACAAATAAAGATATTTTAGGTGACATCCGAGAGATTTCCAGGCCTCCTCATAGACATCATGGTTATAGTTGTTGTCCAGGTACAGAAAAGTACTAAAGACATCTTTAAATTGGTCTATCTGCTCATAGTGGCTCAATTGATTTTTTTGAAGCGACGAGAATACTTTATGTGCGAAAACAAACCAAAATAATGATTTCATTCAATATATTCCCAAACCGAATGCGCATGCGTCAAATTGCTCTTGTGAGCGCGCACCATAGACTGACAGGACAGGAGAGCTTGCCCCTGCTACAAGACGGAGGAGAATATATGGTTTGCTTTTCACACATAAAGAAAAATAACTCGATGAATAACTTTTCATTTAATGTGTCAATACATTGGAAGTCAATGGGGTCCAATGGTTTTTGGTTAAGATATTGTGTTGAGCATAAGTCATACAGGTAGAAATAATTTTTCATTATTTGATAACTCTTTTTTTCTCTCTAGACATCAGGTGCTGGTGAGAGGACGTTGCAGGAAAGACAAAGGCAGCACATGGCACGAGGTTTGCCCAAACAGAAACCCATACCAGGAGTCAAAGAGGTCATTGTTGTTGCATCAGGAAAAGGAGGGGTGGGAAAGTCCACAACAGCAGGTCTCACGTCATTTACTTGCCTTGACAATTGTGAGCTCTCTATTGGCTTACCGCTGTAATGACGTTGTGGAGAGTAGATGAACCTGAGAGCTGAAATTCTAAACTTTACATACTGTAGATACCAAACTTATGGTAGGAAATGCTTAATATCTTCATGGAACATCATCTTTACTTAATACGCTAATGGTTTTTGGCATATTAGAAAAATCGATCATTTTGACCCATACAATGTATTTTTGGCTATTACTACAAATTATCTCGTGCTAATTAAGACTGGTTTTGTGGTCCAGGATCACAATTTGTTTATTGCCATAATCTCCAATGTGTTTGTGTTTATTGTAAATATGTCTTTTGCTTCTACCTTAATGTCTTCACAGTGAATCTTGCTCTTGGACTAATTGCTAATGATCAGGTAAGTCTGTCTTAATCAATGTATTGACACCATGACATTATTCATATCTTTATATATGTACTTTCAATTAAATAATTTCTTTCTCTTTGGCTATTCTTACCACTGTTTTATTGGAAAGTAGAGTAAATCAGTGGGTCTTTTAGATGCTGATGTATATGGCCCATCTGTTCCAAAGTTAATGAACCTAAAAGGAAACCCTGAATTAACAGAAAGTGAGTGTTTGAATAATATAAAAAAGCGATAATAAGATAAACAATATCATATTTTTATATTGCTTACACTGTTTTGTTTTTTCAGACAACTTAATGAGACCACTTGTGAATTTTGGAATTCCTTGGTAAGTACATGGCTAAGTTATGGTTGGGGTGTAATCATTGTATCATTCAACAACCGTCACACTGTGTGCCTAATGGCATACAAATTCACCAAATGTGGTTAATGGTAATATGATAATTGATAGTGGTATATCATTGTAATAAAGTTCGTTAGATGGGAAGGAAGGATGCGGGAACCGGCGAACATTTGAACAATAAAAACTTTAATTAAATAAACAATAAACACTGACGTAACTGACCGACAGCCACCTCACGGTAGACTGCCGGCCATAAAACATACACAAACTAAACACAGTTTCGGGCCCGGTCCTCTCTCGTCAACAGTCCTGCCGAACATCCTTTTAAGCTCCCAATCTCCTCCGTGATAAGATGCGGGACCGGTGCGCGCACAGCTGCTTGCACTTAGCACTCACGCCACCGGCCCCGCGTCACGGCTCTCGTCCCGCCTTCCTCACCACAATCATAGAAAAATATTAATTAATCAAGCTTATAACCATTACCACCGCTTTTCTTTAAACAATAATTTACTCAGGTTTAACCTTGTGATGATGAACACCGGTTATCATCATGTGAACATCAGTTCACAGTATTATTGTGTTATGATTTGATGCGCTGTGGAGACAATGACAATGTCTAGTGTTCAAATTATGTTTTGTTACAAAGTACAAGAACTGAACAGAGACTTTGAAGGTGTCAGATTTATTGTTTCTGGTATACGTCCATGGGTCAATCCAGTTCATAGTATAACTCACCAGACTGGTCCTATGTTTGGAGTGAAGTGATCTGATGACGTCAATATCCCGAATTACTGTTAATTATTGGTAGTAAGATTTACTAGGACAGAGATGAATATAAATGTGTTGAAATACTAATGGAGTGATTTGAATGTGTATTATGGTGTGATATTATTTATGATTGTGATGTGATGCCGAACTAAATGTGCATTCTTATTTAAGAGTGTCAATCGACCCCTAAGGTTGGTGCGATCTGCTAGGGTTTGGCGGAAAGAAGAGGAGGTTGGCATAAAAGTTTGGTAGAGGAGAGGGGAAGGAAGTAGAAGGAGCCCATGTGTGGCTAAGGCATTTTTGTACAGTTCGATGTTTGTCATGTTGTACAATTTGAATATTTTTGTTATTTCTTTTCTTTTGTTTGTTTATTGTGGGAACTTAAGTGAAAACACGTATGTCAAGACAGCTGTCCAAATAAAATCACTTGGACTGGAATGATTACCCACTTTGTACTCCATTCATTTGGTAAATTTTCCCATCTTCAAGATTTAGAAGTTTACTGTCATGTATAGGAAAAACACTGGTTCACTTATAAAACATTCAGTGTAATTTAAATATAACCATGCGCATGTGTAAAGTCCGGGGAAGGTAGGTTGAAGATTGGCTATGTTGTATATGCACATTCTGTGTTTGCTGTAATACCATTGGAAGGCATATTAATTAAATGGTTATGTGCCAATAAATCAGTTATAACAAACGCAACAATATTGAAATGAGCATTGCCATTTTTTATTTCATGGTGACTTTAAATAATCCCTGCCCTGTCTTCTACAGTATGTCAATGGGCTTTCTGGTTGAAGAGTTTGCGCCAATTGTGTGGAGGGGTCTGATGGTGATGTCGGCTATTGAGAAACTCCTTAGGCAGGTGTGTCATTGGATTTAGACATTTTTGGCAATAATGAGTTATTGACTGATTTATGTCGTCCTCATCCTGCACAAAAAGATTTTGTTAAGTGGGGCCTTTTCTTATTGTTTTCCTGACACTTTCTGCGTAGGTAGATTGGGGGCATCTAGATTATCTTGTGATTGATATGCCACCAGGAACTGGAGATGTCCAACTGTCTATTACTCAGAACATACCAATAGCAGGTAAATGAATGAATGTTAAGGTTGATCTAGTCATCACCTGATATTCAGTGACAGTGTCTGTGTATGCAGTCCACTTTGTATTGTAACAATGCAGCCGACCAAGAGGCATAATGTTAATCATAAAGCAATAGATTTTTTAGCTATGCCTGAATCTCTTCTAACATGGCCCATGTTTAATGGCCTTGCCCTCGCTTTTCAGGTGCAGTAATAGTATCCACTCCTCAAGACATTGCTTTGCTGGATGCACGCAGAGGTGCAGAGATGTTCCGAAAAGTTAACGTTCCGGTAAATATTTAATGTCATTTGAAACACTTATATCATATGAAGGTAGAACCAGAGGTTGAAAAGCGATCCAGTGGATCTTATGTTGTGCTGCACCCTCTATTATATCTCCATTAAACACATTTTGTTCATTTTAGGTGTTGGGCCTGGTTCAAAATATGAGTGTTTTCCAGTGTCCCAAATGCAATCATCAAACACACATTTTTGGCTCAGATGGGGCGAAAGAGCTGGCTCACACCCTTGATGTGGAGTTGCTTGGTAGGACTGTCCTTACATAAATGTAACAATTTGAACAAAAATTGAAATTTAGCAAAACTACATAAGAAATATATGTCATTTTAAATATCTATTTGTAAAGTCTTAGTTTTCTTTGTTCTAACTGCAGGAGACATTCCTCTGCATCTCAAAATTAGAGAGACATCAGACAAGGGACAACCTGTGGTTGTGTCTTCCCCAGATAGCCCAGAAGTAAGTGGATTACACTTCTGTCTTGCCTTTCATTATTTTCCGCTTATAAGGTTCGCAAGGTGGCATTGGTAAAAAAATTCTGATTTTATCAACAAGTTTCTTACACCCCATGACGCTTTGCACGAAAGATGGGTGAAACTTCCGGTTCAATGTAAACAAATGCATTTCTGCCCTATTTCAAGTCATTTGTTCATTGCAGAGCTGATCTCGGAGTTCCTGCCTCAGGATTATCTCATATTATTCTTGAGTACCTATAGAGTGGTATCGCATACTTTGATCACATTTATAAAAGATTGATACAGCTGTAAGATTATTTCTGGGAAAATACAACCTCCTGGGGGTGTGCGGGGAGGAACTAAATCACAAGCATTATCCCTGCATAACTATTGATTCACTATAAATTTGTGTTGTTTACACTATGCACATACACACCGATTGCCAACAAAACACAGACATACAGTATGACTTTGTTTCACTTACCGCATGCAGTTCATGTCCGGTATTTTTTAGCGCTGGTACCGCTCCATCTATCAGTTTCAACAATCTGTTGGCTATTTCTGTCTCCGTGCCGTGTACGTGCTTTTCCAGGAGAATTGTCCAATGAGAGACTAAGAAAAAGTTGTTATGAAACAGATTTTCATGTTCGAAAAAAACTTTCCGAAACCTAAATGAACGCTGGGGGAGTGTATCGAGCACAGAAATACTACGTCACATGTCCAACTCTTTTTTTTTGACAAGTTGACCATGTTAAGCATGAAAAGCCAGCATGTTTAACACGGTAAATAAGTCAGAATGCCCCCTTTAACTTTAGATCTGTGTGTGAAGCATGAAATAAGAGCGGTTTCAAGTGCAGCCGCAAACAGCAGGTGTTGCTCATCAGGTTAGAAATCATTGTTTTTATAGATTCCCACATGAAACTAACAGTATGAACGCTGCAATTGATGCAATACACTACTTCACTGGAAGTTTTACCCTCTTTCATTTTTACAGTGCCCTCCGGAAACTTGCGTATAGCTTTGATTGAAACACACAAGATCTTTGATATATTCTCAGTTCATGCTGGGAGATCATAAGGTTTTACAGCCCAGGGTGCAGTTTGCCATACCAGAATATATTGAAACATGTCCTGAAAGACATGTACTCAATAAGATTGTTATGCTGTTTTGCAGGCTGACGCTTACAGAAATGTTGCAGCAGCAGTGATTCGACGACTGGCCGAGCTTTCAAGATGAATGACTTCCAGATTAGAAGTAGCCTATGTGATTTGAGGAAATTATTAGTATTCAGTTTCAAGACAATGCATCTATTATGTTTTAAAAATCATTTGACTTTAGATTTTTGAACATTGCTGACATATTTATGATAGTTGAACGCTAAGTGGAGACTGTTTTATCCATGCTTTGAGTGCAAGTTGTGTCATTGTCTATGGGGGTCAGAGAGCTCTTGGACCTCATCAAAACCCTTAATTTGTGTTCTGAAGATAAACGAACGTCTTATGGTTGTAGAACAACTGATTCATAATAGAACTTTCATTAAGTGGTTGTTACAGATTTTAACCAAAATAAAACTAAATTAACCTTAAATATGTCAATTTATTAAGAAAGTATATTAAATATTACAAACAAACACAGATTTCTTAGGTTTAATACTTCTGTTATACTGCTACAATATTACAATGGGAACATTTCAAATGGAAGGCGGTAAAGCCTGAATAGCTCGGCTGCCATGTCAGCAACAATGGTAAATTAAAACAAATCTCAACGATAAATGAACATTATAGGAGCAATGTGGAGATTTAATGGCATCTAGCAGTGATGTTGGGAATTGCAACCAATGGCTCACTCCACTGCTCACCCCTCTCTTTTAAAGCACTATGGTGGCTGACTGTTAGTACTCTGTCCTTCCTGTCTTGAGCTTTCAAGCTCCCTGGGCAGAGTCATGACATTGCCACGTCTTTCGGGTTTCTGTTGTGTTATGTGTGGAGACATGTGGCTTTATGTTGTTACGTGATGCCACGTGTCTTCCTGTTATGTCTCTCAGCCCCACCCTCCTATCTCCTGTAATTTCATTAGGGTTTCATTCCCATCGTCTGTTTTGTAATTCACCTCGTTAGGGTTTCATTCCCATCAGCTGTCACCACTCTCCCCATGTAATCACTCCTCGTTAGTGTCTCCCTTTATATGGTCTCAGTTTCTCTCTGTTCAGTGTTGGTGCATTGTCTTTATCTTTTGTCTTATGGCTATTGTCTCACGGTAGTATCACAGTTTCTTGTCGTGTTGGACTACCCTGTTTCAGTTTACAGTTTGTGAAAGGATTATTTCAATTTATAGATTCTTGTTTTGTGTTTGTTTCTAGTGTATGTTTGCTAGTGTGTTTTGTTCTTGTTTTTCCCCATTGCGGGTGTTTTATTTAATAAAGTTTTTGGTTATACCTTCGTCTGCCTGCATCTGGGTTCTGTCCAAAACCATATCGTGACAGAATGCACCAACCCACATTGAACCCAGCAGGCAGTACGGACACGACTGCCCGTGCTAGTGAGGCGTACCTTCTCTTTGGCCTCCGCCAGAGAGACATGTACATATGGGACTTCGCTGACAAGTTCTTGGCAACGGCAAAGCGAGGCTGCTTCACGGAGGAGGAGTTGAAGGTAATCTTCAACGGCTGCCTTGCAGAACCGCTCTCCCAGGAGGAGATGAAGTTACAGAGACACCTGGGCTTCACTGATCTTGTTCAGCGGATTAGTGATCGGGATCTGCCCAGGGTCTCTACACGCCTCAGCTCTACGACCCCATTGGGTTCGATCCCTGAGGATCACACCCTGGAGCTTGGGGTCGTGACCACCACCGCACCATCAGTCTCGGACCCTGCAACCTCTCCACCAACCACCAGTCTTCAGGGCAAGCGTGGAAGGAGAGAGTCCTGGGGGTCCTCTTCGGAGGCCTCCAACGCGGAGCCAGCCCCGTCCTTCACCTCCTTCCTCCAGCCGACTACCAGGAGATTGGCTCGGCAGAAGAGGAAGAGGCAACGGAGGGGGGCACGTAACCCAGCCCAGCCGGCGCTCCTGCCGGTTCTCCAGCCGGGTTCACAGCCAGCGATCCAGCAGGCGTCCAGACCTGCCTCTCCGCAGGCGTCCAGACCTGCCTCTCCGCAGGCGTCAGGACCTGCCTCTCCGCAGGCGTCAGGACCTGCCTCTCCGCAGGCGTCAGGACCTGCCTCTCCGCAGGCGTCAGGACCTGCCTTTCCGCAGGCGTCAGGACCTGCCTTTCCGCAGGCGTCAGGACCTGCCTCTCCCCAGGCGTCAGGACCTGCCTCTCCCCAGGCGTCAGGACCTGCCCTTCAGCAAGCGGCCGGACCTGCCCTTCAGCAAGCGGCCGGACCTGCCCTTCAGCAGGCATCAGGACCTGCCCTTCAGCAGGCATCAGGACCTGCCCTTCAGCAGGCATCAGGACCTGCCCTTCAGCAGGCATCAGGACCTGCCCTTCAGCAGGCATCAGGACCTGCCCTTCAGCAGGCATCAGGACCTGCCCTTCAGCAGGCATCAGGACCTGCCCTTCCGCAGGCATCAGGACCTGCCCTTCCGCAGGCATCAGGACCTGCCCTTCCGCAGGCATCAGGACCTGCCCTTCCGCAGGCTTCAGGACCTGCCCATCAGCAGGCGTCCAGACCTGCCCATCCGCAGGCATCCAGACCTGTCCTTCCGCAGGCGGACTTCCAGCCGGTGCCTCAGCCAGTTCTCCGGCCGGCATCACCTCAAACTTTTTTCCCCCTTGGACACACACCTCTCCCTAGCCCCTTCAAGTCCCCGCCGGTCTCGTCCGGTTGCTTCAAGTCCCCGCCGGTCTCGTCCGGTTGCTTCAAGTCCCCGCCGGTCTCGTCCGGTTGCTTCAAGTCCCCGCCGGTCTCGTCCGGTTGCTTCAAGTCCCCGCCGGTCTCGTCCGGTTGCTTCAAGTCCCGGCCGGACTCGTCCGGTTGCTTCAAGTCCCCGCCGGTCTCGTCCGGTTGCTTCAAGTCCCCGCCGGTCTCGTCCGGTTGTTTCAAGTCCCCGCCGGTCTCGTCCGGTTGTTTCAAGTCCCCGCCGGTCTCGTCCGGTTGTTTCAAGTCCCCGCCGGTCTCGTCCGGTTGTTTCAAGTCCCCGCCGGTCTCGTCCGGTTATTTCAAGTCCCCGCCGGTCTCGTCCTGTTGTTTCAAGTCCCCGCCGGTCTCGTCCGGTTGTTTCAAGTCTCCTCAACCTGTCCCACCCTTTCCTGGTGTCCCCAAGGTTTGGCCTCCCATTCCCCCACCCCCCCTCCCATGTTTGTTGTTTTTGTTGACCCACCCAAACCCCTTCATAGCCTCCCTTACGTTCCCTTTAGTTTGTTCTGTGTTGTGCTTGTGGTGTTTGTCTTTGTGCTTTTGTGTTTTGGCCCGCTGAGGTTTCTCCCTTGAGACGCCATGGGGCGTTTCTGGGGGCGGGGGTAATGTTAGTACTCTGTCCTTCCTGTCTTGAGCTTTCAAGCTCCCTGGGCAGAGTCATGACATTGCCACGTCTTTCGGGTTTCTGTTGTGTTATGTGTGGAGACATGTGGCTTTATGTTGTTACGTGATGCCACGTGTCTTCCTGTTATGTCTCTCAGCCCCACCCTCCTATCTCCTGTAATTTCATTAGGGTTTCATTCCCATCGTCTGTTTTGTAATTCACCTCGTTAGGGTTTCATTCCCATCAGCTGTCACCACTCTCCCCATGTAATCACTCCTCGTTAGTGTCTCCCTTTATATGGTCTCAGTTTCTCTCTGTTCAGTGTTGGTGCATTGTCTTTATCTTTTGTCTTATGGCTATTGTCTCACGGTAGTATCACAGTTTCTTGTCGTGTTGGACTACCCTGTTTCAGTTTACAGTTTGTGAAAGGATTATTTCAATTTATAGATTCTTGTTTTGTGTTTGTTTCTAGTGTATGTTTGCTAGTGTGTTTTGTTCTTGTTTTTCCCCATTGCGGGTGTTTTATTTAATAAAGTTTTTGGTTATACCTTCGTCTGCCTGCATCTGGGTTCTGTCCAAAACCATATCGTGACAGCTGACACGTTTCAAAGATGACGTCACGTTTTTGCCGAAGAAGAACTTTACGAAATGTGCTCTGTAGAGCAGTTTGTCCATTTAGGGTTACTGTAAAAACAACACGGAGAAGGTGACCCGGTTGTATGTAGTTAGAAATAGCTCATTCTATTTTACATTTTATACAACATAGCGGCTTTAAACCAGATTCTTGAGCCATTTTACACAATATAATAATAAATATTATTTAAAATAAATTTTAGCATTTCCATTTTAACATTTCAGTTTATTAATATCTTAAAATAAAACTATTGATATGTGCTTTCTCAGTGTCAACATAAATTCTCTGTGCCCGTCTGATTTCCCTGTGATCACATCAGTAAAACTACACCACCACCTACTGGCTAAAAGTGAATTGGCCTTTAATTAATAATTCCATGAGTGGCTCTTGCCAGTCATCTGTCACATTTACTTTTCCAACATTGAGAATTGATTTCCATTTTCATCTTTATATGTTGTCTTTAATGGCAAACAGTATTGGCTGTTACCAACAACAACATAACACTGCAGAAACTGCACTCGACATGCCATTTATTTATTTACACAGACTGTTAAATGTTGGTCACATGCATAAAGTAATGAGTTTGCATACATGGACTGCATACATGATTTAAATGATAAACAAATAAAAATTGAAAATAACAGAAAATTATCTTTTTATACACACTTCTGATGCTGCTTTGCTTCTGTGTCTTTAAACAGACATGGCTCAGAACAGCATATCAGATGTTATATATAAAAACAGGCACATGATGGTTGATTATTGCCCTTGGTATTATAAACGTCAGTTAATGGAGTACATTATAAACACCATATACGCTACAGAGACTAAACAAGCTAAGATACGTTGATGAATGGTCGAAATCTAAAAATGAAAACAGTTATTCAAACTAGGAATAAAATGAATATGAAGTGAGGCATCACTGAAGGATGACTTCTGTTTAATCACACAAAACTTGCTGGCTAAACTGGCTTGAGGACAGATGTTTTGGTGGGCTCAGCTAGCCGACCCCTGGCCATGTCTATATCCAGTAGTACTGCTTTCAGAATAGGTGAGGCTACATCACTGATACTGCTGGAGAACTCAACATTGCCCTGAAGCCTAAGAAGGACTGGTCTAGGAGGTTTTAGGCTTGCTATATAATATGAATTGAAGTAAATGTACTAATCCATTTACTTTTGAGCATAAGGAGTTATTTGGAAATAAACATACAAATTCGGACATCTAATATTATTAGAAATGTTTTAGTGGTTGTTTGTCGATACAATGCAAGTCAATGGGGCCAGTGTTGTTTGGTTAAGTTCTTTTGTATTCTGCAGAGGAGAAAATCATACAGCTTTAGAATGACATAAGGGTAATTCAATTATGAAAGATCTTACTATACCTTTAAGGACTTGGCCCGCGTTTTGGTAATGGACACACAGGCAAATTTTAAAAGAGTTTCACACTTTTTGTGTTCCACAGAAAAAGAATCATACACAGGTTTGAAGAACATGAGGATGAATAAATCATGAAAGAATAATTTAGGTGAGACAGATAGTATGCGTATTTGGGTTTAGTGACACAGATAGTATGCGTTTATATACGTCACACATTGGACAACATTGTTATAAGCAATCAATAGGGATATTGAACACAAACAGTGTCTAAAATCTGCCAAGCTACTGACCTCAAGTGTCGTGGTAAAACCCCAGGTTTATTTAATCACAATATGTATCGACAAGATAACCAAAGATAGTCGTATCATTTTCATTTAAAGCAAATAAGAAAATCGTGTTATTATTTCAAAACTAACGTTTCTTTTAGAGAAATGTTTTACGATATCCTCATTAATGCTACATGTTGCATCTTGTATAAAAGTCAATATTTTGTATAGAAAATATGTATAGAAAATACTGTATAGAAAAGCCGATAGTAAATGTCAAGTAATTTGCATGATATCTCTCTTAGTCTTAAGCTTGTCTTTAGTGACCTGGAATCCCAGCCCTTCCCACAAACCCATGGGTGAATCTATATGCCATGCCATGTTTTGCTGGTTTTTAAAAGAAAGTACCATATTTTGCGTATACTGTGGCTCAAATGTGTGTCCACTACACATGATAAGGTAAATTGGGCCATTCTTGCTCATTATTTCCATATGTTAGCAGATAGAAACCCCGCCTGTAGTGGTGGCACATGACTAAACTTCTGGTCATTTCTGGCTTAAAAACAAAGGGTTTCTTAAAGTGTATCCTTGTTATCAGAGGCATTATAAATGCTAACTTTGATCCATGGTAAATAAAGCTTGTAGAGTGTCATAGCTTCTACTCCCTCGGTCTATAGAAAAAAAAAAAATAATTAAATGGGGTAGTTGTAAAGCCCAAGAGGACAGAGGGCAGTCTTATTTCTGTCGTCTTTGATTCATGAGCATAGAATGTTAATAAAACAAGCTGAGATGCAAACAAAGTATTCAAGCAAAACTAAGAGAGTAGGAGACCTTAGGAGTCAGCAAGAGCACACTTTTGTCATTATTTGTTTTAAAAAAACAAGTACATCTTAGCTCTTCTCACATTTACAGAGACATAATCTGTTTCCCTCCTTTCTGCAAAGCATGTAAGAGAAATCGTGACATTTAAGATCATAAATCATTTATTAACTGCAGTTTGGTTATCCAAACCTTTGCAGTCTATTTGGTCCTTCCGGTTTTCATCTCACCTCTGCCTTGCTTTCGATTTCAACATGGTGGCTTGAAATCAGTCTATAAAACATGTATGTATATTTGAAAAAAAGTGTGTATAGCCTATACCTATTTAGATATGCATTTAGGTAAAATTTGTGACCTCTATTTATCCCAAATTTCAAATAAAATTTGCATTTATAACTGAAAATGAAAACTGAAGAAACCGATTAAATAGCAGAAAAGATTCTCTTTATTTTTCATATTCACAAGTAATATTCAATGTATTTAGGAAAGTTAAAAAATATGTTTTATGTGATAACCTGCATGTTTATCACAGTTTTCATGTGTCTTGTCATGCAGTGAGTCTCTCACATTGCTGTTGGATGACTTTATAACACTGAGGTTTGATTTTGTTGAAATTCAACAGAAACTGGTCTGGCATGGCCACAATAAATCTAGAAATGCGGATTTGTTTTTATTATTCTCACGGCTGTATCCACATTAATGCTACATGTTGCATCTTGTCAATGTTTTTACAATATAAGAAAGCTGCTAGTAAACATCAATTAATTTGCATGAAATCTCTCCTAGTCTAATGGCTTGTCTTTAGTGATCCGGAAACCCAGCCCTTCCCACAATCCCAAGCGTGAATCCATAACCATGGCAATGTAGCTGTGCTACTGCTCAGGGTAGATAGCAGCAGCAGCTGGTTCCAATTGCACCGCAGCACAGGGGAACAGGGCAAATGTGTGCTGAAAGGAGGTTGTGGATTGAAAGAGGTTTTGACTCCAACTCCAGCATTTACAGTAAACTTTGAAAACATATTTCTGATCTGTATTGGCTTATTATGAAGGAGTTAAAGCTGAATTTCATGCTAAACCAGTAGTTTGAGTAGCTGAGGGGGTATTTATTGCAAATTAACTTGAGGGATACACTTCCTGTGAATGTATTTTTTTAACTCTGCATACTTCAAGTTAAATCCAGACTGCAGAGACTTGCTTTATCTTGCTAAATTAGACCCCACACAAAGGGTGTGGACACCGGTACTGCTCAGCAAGACTTCGAGCGCTGCTGACGGTGAATCTGCAAAGGGGTGCTGGAAGGAGATTTGGGGGTGGGGGAGGGTAAATAATTCATGATGTAAAAAAGGGGCGATTTAAAAGAGGCAGAGAAGACACATTAGTGAAGGTTGATGTGAGGCCCGAAGCTGAGCTTTTGATGTTCACACATTTGCACAATGTTTTGTGAGCAGCAGCTTTCACTCTAATGCATGTTAATGAACAACATAAATTGCTAGTCTGTATACAACCTGCATTAAACGGTGTGTGGGAAGCTGTCAACTATTACAGAAACGATTGACGGGTTCTCTTTAAGCTAGTGTTGCTGTTGTTCATAATACGGCACCCTTCAAACTTTAAGACAATTAAAAAATCCTTCTTTGGTCATCTATTAGCATTTGTCTTTGGGGCTATAAAAAGTGATGGTTTTTAGAGAATAATAGATTGCTTTATTATCACAGAAGGACACAAAAATGAGCAGCAGAGATACAGACAACATCCTTTAGTTATTGGAACGTCACTGGAATCTGTACTTTGGCATTCAGACGCTTCAGCATTCCTAAAGTGAGTTATGGGCCACAGAGTTTGCGAGAAGATATGAATGGAAATGAATCTCCTTAGAGGAAATAATGGGCGTGGATGGCTGATGCTTACAACATTTGAATGTCAAAATACAAAGACAATCATGACACTGTGATGGAATTCACTTTGCAGGCTTTTAAATGCAACTGTAACTGTATAAAATAAACAGATCTGGAGTTATATGGACATGATTCTATTTCCAATCTTGACATACATGATGACCTGCAGCGCATTATTCTACAACAAAACAATGCTTATATAACCTACGTGTTTGATTGACCATTTGCATGTCCGGAAGGAGAAACTTGACATTTCTGGCCACTGACCACACATAGGCGCTCTCTTGGGAACATATGTTCTCTACACGTTTGGTTTGGTGGAGAGATGCTTATTTTATAAAACACAAAGAGTTAGAAATACAAGTCACTCATACACACGTAATGCAAAAACTAAATAGCAATATGGACACATCTCAGTGTGGGATAATTGTATTCCACCCGTGTCTAGCCCTTATAGTTAGCACCATGGGATCATTTTACCTAGCACAAAAAATATATTTTTTAAGAACTTACAGCACACGTCTCTTTAGCACTCGTAAGAATTTAGCTATATAGATTCAAACATTAAGAATGCAGTACAAAACGAATAATAATCCTATGTAAACGTGTTTAGTAAAAGTGTGCAGAAGGTAAAAGTTTACCCATTCAAAAAATGAAATCAGTTCAACTAAGCTCACAACTGATTAAAATAATAAAATCACAACTGATTAAAATAATAAAAATGTGGAATGTTTCAAAACCACTTCACATGAAAAGAAATAAAGCCAAAATATATTAAGTTTACTTGGATAGCAAACAACGTGAGGCTTCAAAACATAGATGTTGTCCTGATTCTGTGTGTAAAGGAAAACAAGGTTGTAGATTATGAGTACAATAGATTTCTTCATCGGATGGAACATCCTTTAAATTTTGAAGGGCACCACCAAGATGATCACTGACATGTTTTACTAACGTTATAAATGGAAGATAAACCAGGTTATGTGGAAAGCATTTAACGTAGAGAAATGTCAAAACTTTAGACTTTGTGACAAATGTGTCTATCTGATTGGATACAAATGGGTGCAAACAGGACTAAAGCTGGCCTCTCAATCTATCCAGAGTGTTTTGTGTCACTGAAATTGAAACAATAAAGATTTGAAGACAGCTGTGAATTTAGAAACAGTTGTTTAAGTGAAAGAGATGTATATTTCACAAAACAATAAACATGCATGCAAATAAATTAAAATGAGGCCTTCTTAAAATTATACCAGTAAACTGAAAACATTAAGGCTATTTTTAAATTACTGCATAAAACCTTTGCATTTTACTTTTAAATATTTGACACTTGATCACCTGGAAGAAAACACCATGAACCAAACCCATCTCCTCTTGACTCATATCCATCTAAGCACGTACGTTATTACAATGTAAATACACAAGTGCATCTTTAATAGGTTATTCCTTGACCTCACTCGTTGCCGTAAAAGACAGGTCGCGTTAAGAAGACATCATACAAATCCACAGAAAGTATCTATTTAACCTACATGATCCTAAATCCTAAGAGCCAATCGTGAGCGCGCAACGTGCCCCCGCGGTGAGCGGAATGGAAAAGTTGTTGAGAGAGAGAGAGAGAGAGAGAGAGAGAGAGAGAGAGACGGATCTATCCGTCGCCATTACTGACTGGAATGAGAGGGGAGGGGATGACTCTCCGGTTACACGCATACCACTCTTACTGCTAGAAAACACCGAAAACAGTCGCTTCTTGAAATTCGTCGATTATCACAAACACTCACGGATAAAAAAGAAAACCGGGAATTTATTCTGATACCGAATCTGTGGAAATCAAGGGAAATAGTTGGAATGCCACCTCCTGTCTGTGGTGTCGGGAGCTGGGAGCGACCATGTTAGGTAGGGGAATTCACAGGGAGTTTCTATAATGCTTTCATGGTTTATCTTACCGAAATCACTTTGATCGGTTTAATGCGGCGCGCAGTTCCACGTGGAAGCGGTAGTTATGTAACGTTAGCTTTGGATAATCGCTGAGATTTGTCCTCTTCGTTACAGCGCGTTGAATCGGTGTCACACTTAACTAGCGCTGGCTAACTGGGAAGCTAGCGAGCAAAGGAAGCGTCTAATGCCTTGTTAGGGGCAAGGCCCGTGTCGCTGCACACAATTCTAAACAGCACGTTAAAAAGAAACGTAACTTATTTGACTTCGCGTATTACTTGATGCGACAAGCAGGCACGTGGTATTCATTTCACGCGTTGGTGAAATTCTGGGGTGAAAATCCTGGAAGCCAGAATCGCAGTCGACACTAATGGGTTGAGGCGTTTCGTTGAACGATACCAAAATTCCCAATCGGAGACGGCAGTTTGAAAATCTAGATGTGGGTCGTTGTTATACCGCTGGTTGCGAAAAAAAATCGACAGTAGTTGTGTGAAACAAAGTCGTCGCGAAGCCCTCGCGAGCACCGGTAACAATAGCGCTTCTCGCGTGCTCTTCTGAATTCCAGCTGCACGGTGATGCTCTTCACCTTCAGCCGATGCTCCAGTCTGCTTTGCATCTTCTCCTTTTACATTTATACTTTACTAGCACATCAAACAAAGCTATCGACATTTGCCATCATTTCCTAACGCGCTTGACACCGCTTTCTGCGATTTAGCGATTGTGGGATGTTGCCGTTGTTGATATCCAGTTAGCGCGACTATACGTTATGACATTGTCAACAACACTTAAGAATTGAACACATTTTATCAAGTACTTTTTATTTTAGACATTCGTCGAGCTTCTTTCGGAATAACAGCCAACACACTTTCCCAAAGGCAGCGATCATTTAGATTCAGTGGTATTGTGACATTTTATGTATTTTAGTGCCAAAGGTCACAAATGTCATATAAAAATCTATATGATACGGACAGGGGCAGTTTATTTATCAATACTAAGGCTATTTTTACCTAATAACAAACATTTATTTTAATATTTATATTTTTATTATTTAATATGTCAACCCTCCTATTTATAATCACATGTTATGTAAGCTAAGTACATCGGATGTGTCACACATATGACTTAAAGTATTGGAAACTTTTTATATCAATGTACCATAGTCTAGTACCCTGAATAAGTTTCGGAAGTGAAGCAGTGGGTTGCCATGATGACAGACTTTGAACTTTAAAAGTGCAATTGAATGTATTATCTCTTCAATTTTAAAATGACAGGCATGGCGTGTGTGTATTCCAACATTTTCAGTTAGCATTATTGACAAATAGTTATGATATTGAAGTAAGCACATAGTGTTGTTGTTGTACTTGGCATTGTGTCTGTGTATCATTTCTCAAACTTAAATGGAATAGTTAAGCCAAAAATGAAAATGCAGTCATTATTTAATCACTGTCTTGCTATTATATGTGTATTTTCGTGCATTTGTTTATATTTAGTAATACAAAAATAGAAATGTATTACCCCCTGAAATTACAATTCATGAAAACAAAAGTATTTGTACAAAATATTCTTCCGAAGACAAAAGATAGCTTTAATAAAGAAACAGGCCAAGTAAGAGCATGAGCGGCCATCAAAGTAGTTCTGTCTGTGTTCCATAGAAGCTATTTTGGGGTGAACTATCCCTTTAAAGATCCCTTTATCTCATGATTAGTAATTGCATTTGTTTTATTGCAGGAAGGTGATAAGAGGGGAAAGATCAGTCGTCCGGGACAGATGATCCATATCAAAGATACATCAGCTCATTCTCAGCGAGACATGGAAATGCACCTCCACTAGCAAATGGAAGTACGCTCTTGCCTTGCCGGCATACTCCGCTCTGTGTAACAAGCAATGAGAGGGGCAGTATAATGGCCAAGAACAAGGAGTCCCGCCCATCGTACGCTGTCAGCGTTGTCGGGCTCTCAGGCACAGAGAAAGAGAAAGGCAACTGTGGTGTAGGTAAATCCTGCCTATGCAACAGATATGTGCACCCCAGCGCAGACTGCTACTACTCAGAGCACACTTCTGTGTTGAGCACAATTGACTTTGGAGGGCGCGTGGTGAATAATGACCACTTCTTGTACTGGGGTGAAGTGTTTCATCGAGGGGATGATGGCCTCGAGTGTAGAATTCAGGTCATTGAACAGACCGAGTTCATCGATGACCAGACCTTTTTGCCTCATCGCAGCACAAATTTGCAGCCCTACACTAAACGGGCTGCAAATACAAAACTTCAGTCCGCTGAGAAGCTCATGTACATTTGCACAGACCAGCTTGGTTTAGAACAGGATTTTGATCAGAAACAGATGCCTGATGGCAAGCTCAATATTGATGGCTTTGTACTGTGTATAGACATAAGCAAAGGGTGCAATAGAAAATTTGACGATCAGATGAAATTCGTTCACAGCCTTTACTCTCAGATTTCCAAGGCAAAAAAACCCATCGTCATTGCTGCGATGAAATGTGACGAGTGCGTCGATCAATACTTAAGGGAAGTCCAGACGTTTGTCGCAGGTAAAAAGAACCTTGTGCTGGTCGAGACGTCAGCTCGATCGTCTGTTAATGTTGACCTGTGTTTCAATGCTCTGACACAGCAGATGGACAAAACTCGAGGTAAACCCAAAGTCATTTCTTATTTGGAAGCTAACAAAGCCCAGAGACATTTAGTAGCTTCAGTCTCAGACAAGTTTGAAAAACTCATTGTTCAGACTGTCAGAGACTATCACACAAGCTGGAAAATTGTGAGCAATAAATTGAAAAGCCACCCAGACTATGACGAGTACATCAATTTAGAAGGCACCAAAAAGGCGAGGAACACCTTTTCGAAGCACATTGAACAGCTAAGACAAGAGCATATCAAAAGGCGGAGGCAGGATTATCTTACCAGCCTGCCAAAAATTCTTAATAAGTTGCTTAACAACCTCGAGGAAATTGAGACTATGAGTTGGACTGAGGCTCAGAACCTTATAAAGAGCAGGCCTGAGTTTCAGTACTGTTTCATTGAGTTGGAACAAACACCGTGGCATGAGACTGACCACATCGATAAAACCGATGACAGAAGAGTGCCCTTCGACATCCTGAAAACCATGGAAGGAGAGAGGATTTATCAAAACCATGTCCAGCATTTGAAATCAGAGAAGAGGCGGTTGGAGATGAAGGAGAAATTCAAGAAGACGTTGGAGCGGGTGCATTTCATTAGCGCCGGACAGCCATGGGAAGAGGTCATGTGTTTTGTCATGGAGGACGAGTCTTACAAATACATCACTGAATCCGATCGCAGAGATGTTTATAGCCGTCACCAGCAGGAAATAGTTGAACGGGCCAAAGAGGAGTTTCAGGAAATGCTTTTTGAGCATGCAGAGCTGTTCTATGACCTGGATTTGAACGCCACCCCAAGCTATGACAAAATGAGTGAGATTCATGCTGTACTTAATGAGGAGCCGAGATACAGAGCTCTTCAGAAACTTGCCACGGACAGGGAGTCTCTTTTACTGAAACACATTGGGTTTGTCTATCACCCCACGAAAGAAACATGCCTCAGCGGCACGGCCTGTGTGGATCTGAAAGTCGAGCAAGTTCTCGCAAACAGGCTGGTTCAGCTTGATCATGGTCGCTCAAATATTTACTACAATAGTGCCAACATCGATAAAGTTAACCTTTGTCTCGTAGGCAGAGAAGGACTGGCACAGGAGCTTGCGAATGAAATCCGAGCTCAGTCTACTGATGATGAATATACCCTTGATGGGAAAATCTATGAATTAGAGCTTTTGCCTGTGGATGTCAATTCTGGCATGCTTTTGAATCATTCCTGGATATCGACTTTCAAGCCCCATGGGTTCTTTTGTGTCTTCAGCTCTATAGAGTCGCTTAATTATATTGGGGACCGCGTAAGCCGAATCCGAGCTGAGATTGCCCAGAGCAGAAGGGATAGGTATACTCAGCCAGTGCCATTCATTCTTATTCTAGCGAACCAGAGGGACAGTGTTTGCAAAAACATGCCTATTTTGAGGCATCAGGGCCAACAGCTTGCGAATAAGCTACAGTGTACATTCATAGATATACCTTCCGGCACTTTTCCCAGAAAGTTTAATGAGTCTCAGATAAAGCAGGCCCTTAGAGCAGTGTTAGAAGGATTCAAGCACAATTTCGACATGATGAGCCCCATGCCATCCATTAAAGATTTGTCAGAGACGGACTTGCGGATAGTCATGTGCGCCATGTGTGGAGATCCGTTCAGCGTGGATCTCATTCTTTCACCATTTCTGGACTCGCACTGTTGCAGTGCCGGACAGCCTGGGCAGAGCAACACTTTGATTCTTGACAAAATCATTGGCGACAGCCGGCGACGATTACAGGTCACTGTGCTCTCATACCACTCCTCCATCGGAATTAGAAAGGACGAACTGGTGCATGGGTACATTCTTGTTTACTCAGCAAAACGAAAGTCTTCCATGGCTATGCTGAGGGCGTTTTTGGCGGAGGTCCAGGATGTCATTCCGGTTCAAATGGTGGCCATTACGGACAGCCAGGCAGACTTCTTTGAGAATGAGGCGATAAAAGAGCTGATGACTGAGGGGGAGCACATTGCCACAGAAATTACCGCGAAATTTACAGCGCTCTACTCCTTGTCACAGTATCACAGGCAGACAGAGGTTTTCACACCATTTTTCAATGAAGTTCTCGAGAAAAAGAGCAACATCGAAAGCTTCTTCATGTTCGATAACAGCAGAGATGGAACGGGAACCAGTGAAGACGTCTTCCCTCAGTCCCCTCATAGACATTCACCTGCCTACCAATACTACCCTGACTCTGAGGATGATGGGGAGGGACCACCACCTTACAGTCCAATAGGGGATGATGTCCAGCTGCTGCCCAATCCGAGCGAGCGCAAGTACAAAATCGACCTCGAAGGCAATGAATACCCAGCTCACAGCACACCTGTTGGAGACCATGAACGCAATCACAAAGTGCCTCCCCCGGTAAAACCCAAGCCCGCTTTGCTGCCCAAACCCAATGTTAAGAAGCTGGATCCTAACCTGCTGAGGACCATCGAGGCAGGAATGAGGAGCTCCAGATGGGTGCGCAGTCCCACAATGGTTCATGGCGATGACCTTGAAGCATCAGACAACTATGCAGAGCCTGTGGATGCGCTCCTCAAATCGAAAGGCTTCGGCGACGACATATATGCCATACCTGAAGATGCACACAGCAGATCTGGGAAGATTCGTAATTCATTCGGTGGACTCGCTCTGCATGGGGACGAGGAGAATGGCTTTGATACCATGTCTAAGTCTCAGAGTGGCAGAAGGCCTTCGAAGTACAAACATCGGTCCAAGATCCTCTTTAGCAAAACGAAAGCTTATCATAGACGAGTACATTCAGATGTCAGTGATGACGAGGGTGGAGCTGCAACGCAGAAGAAGAAGAAAGGAAGGGGCAACAGGGGGAGTGAAGAAGACCCTCTTCTTTCACCAGTGGATCCTTGGAAAGGAGGAATAGACAATCCAGCCATCACATCAGACCCAGAGCAGGATGATAAAAAAATTAAGAAAAAGAAAGCACCAAAGATCAAGGAACCCAAAAAGGTTAGCTCCTTATTTTTACAAACTGTATCTGCTCAATTGTACCGTCCCTCAAAATATCCAAAGCATTATATAATATGAATTATGTATTTGTTTTTATAGGTACATTATATAATATATTTCTAAAACACGTATCTATTGTGCCCGTTAGTATGTTCAACACGGGTAGATAAGAAAAGCAAAGTGTAAGCGTATATATGTCTATATCCTACATTATCTATGCATATTCATGTGCCTCATCTTTCCTGAACAGCCAAAATCCACAAAGACCACAAAGCCATTGTACCCACCAACGCGACGAAACTGGGAGAGCAACTATTTTGGGGTGCCTCTTCAGAACTTGGTCACTCTGGAAAGACCCATTCCTTTGTTTATCGAGAAGTGTATTGAATACATTGAACGGACGGGTAAGTTTCCAGTTTTCTAAAGGTGTGAATATCTAAATTTAAGATCAGTAACTCTGATAGGACCTGAAAATCTACTCAGTTGTAAACTGTAGGCTGTTATCTGATGCTATTTTATCGTTTTTTGAGCTTGGTATGAGCTTTCCTCAAGATAAGTTCACTGTTGGCAAATGTTGATGCTTTGTTGTTTCTCTGTATGGGATGGTTGTTTACAGGGGCTTGTGTGTTTTATTATTAGTAGCACTGTTTTATTCTTGATTTTTTTCTAATATACCTGCCTGAAAAGTTGTACAAGCTTGCATTGGAGTGTGATGCAACCAGGTTTCTAAAGGGCAGAAAATTCTGCTCACGATTCATAAATCGTCAATAAATAAACCAATGAATGAAATCCATTACTCTGAGGTAGTAAATTCTGACTCAACAGGAAGTTGATGGCCAGGGGAGTAAGGGAACTCAGTCTGGTAAATGATTGAATGTTTTTTTATGGCCATGTGTTATGATGATCTAATTCTTCCCAGAGCACTTTGTTTAGCCAGATTGCTGTTTTCACAAAGTCTACAATCACCTTGTAAACATTTAGAGGTTGACATATGTCAAAGATTTTAGTGCACTCTTTCAGTATTAACAAAAGGTATTTCAGACGTTTAAAGTAGTGATGCAGGCCTTTTGACATTGAGCTACATCAATAATGTCAGTGAGCTACTGTCAATAATGCCCAGCTGACCTGTCATATAGCTTGAGGTTTTATTAGCGAAAAGGCGACACTCGCATACGGCTGTGCAGGTTGTCAGGAGATGTAGCTCAGTCAAACTGCATGGAGGAAAAGCACTGATGTGGTTTCTGAGGGAAATTATTAAGCTGCTGTTTGTGGTTTTTATGCCTGCATTCTGGATGTGGGCAAAGTGTCTGCGGTGAGAATAATATGAGACCAATTTGCTGGCTGAAGTGGTTCTGCTTTGTGTATGTGTGGCCATGCACACATTAAGTCTGTACTGTACCGTACATGTAAATGATAGAAGCACTTGATGGGTAGCACTTTTTCTGTTTTTTAAAGAAGCAGTGATGAACTGATGCATTTTAAAATGTAGTTTGATGTTATTATGACTCCTTTTTCACTCGGTTTAATGTTCTATTGTCTAATACAGTAAAATGCGTTTTAAAAGTGGCTTAGTGTCTAAATAGCATTGGAGTTGTGTAAAATTTTTAAATTTGTTGATGTGTGGTGAGTGACTATTTACAAAAGCTTTATGATGTAATTTAAAGGGATAGCTCACCCAAAAAGGAACATTCTGTCATCATTTTCTTACCCTCTTGTCATTTCAACCCTTTATGGCTTTCTTTCTTTCACAGAACACAGAAGAAGATATTTTGAAGAACGTTGGTAACCGAACAATGATGGTACCCATTGACTTCTATTGTACGGACTAAAAAAAACAACTGCTAGACGATGGGTAACCCTATTGTGTGGTTACTAACATTCTTCAAAATATCTTCTTTTGTGTTCTGCAGAAAGTCAAACAGTAACTAAATGATGATAGAATTTTTATTCTCTCTAATGTTTGGTTAAAACTTAGTTGTGTTTTTGTGTTTAAGGCCGAGTGGGACCTTAACTTTGTCTGGGCCTTGTATCTGGGCCTTTAACTTCCTAATATGCCCATGGCTGTATCTGAGCATCGCAGGGCAGTGTTTAAGAGCTTTTTGAAAGCATCTCAATTCAAAGCGCATTCATCGTATACTCCCATTCCAAAGGCCAACCCCCTTATTCCCTCCAATTTATCTTGTATTTCTGCATTGTGAAGAAACGATAACCTCATACTTAACTGTGTTTTTTCTGTGGTCCAGACACATTAACATTTATTCATTTGGCAGACGCTTTTATCCAAAGTGACTGACATTGCATTGTATTATACATTTGCTTCTGACTGTTGGCAATCCCTGATTGAACCCATGACCATGGCGTTGCTAGCGACGTGCTCCAACCACCGAGCCTCAGGAAAGACAAAACTGGTCCAGAACCCACTCCTCCAAACTGGTCCAGAACCCACTTCTTCAAACATACTGCACCTACTGCATCTTTATTTTATGTCTTGTGTTCTGAAAACAAGAGCCTGTGGCATTAGGAACTGTAAGGAGAAAATGGACATTATGGATGTTTTGTAATTGACTTTCATGGCTCATTTAGGCATATATGCTCCATTTACCCAGCAGAAGAGAACCCCCATTGTCGTTTCCTCCTCGCGATGCTTCATAGTAATTAGCTCTTCTGTGCGTATCTCTTATGAAATGTTATGGATATTTGGATGTTTATTTGAGACACTAACTATAAAATAAGGTCAGAAGACCATGAACGGAACATACAGTGAGAATGCAAGCACAGAAATCCCCAGCTGCGTCAGTTCCAGGCATTATCTCAAAGGCTTGAATAGATCTGTCACAGTTCTTACATGTTGGCCTGGAGTGATTACATGAGCTGACCACAGTTGCTGTGATTGCTAATATCGCTGATGTTGAAATCATTAGACTTTCACAATTATATGTTTTCCATCCAAATGAAGGAATTTTCTGCAATCATTAGAAACGCAGCTACAAACAAACAAACAAACTCAAATGTGGTGCTTTTCTGCATTTGATGTGTTCCCTGTGGGTGCATTTAACAACTATTTAGAAAAGGTATTATGTAATGTCAGTTTTCCTAGCATCATTGTAATGTTTTAAATGCAGTTTGAAATCGTTTTGTTGTTCAGATGGACCAGAAAGTTGTTCTAAATATCAATGGCCTAATTATTTACCTGAAAAACCCATTTCCTTAAAGGTCTGGTCTGTCATATTTTGGAGGATCTATTGAAGGAATTGCAATATAATATACATAACTATGTCTATTAACTATGCAAAGACTGCAAATAATTACGGGGATGTAGAGTTTAATGTGACCCCAGTACCATCTCAAAAGCATTTTAAAAAAGCATGGAAAATGCGCGGGACGCGGCTTTCTCCACAAATGATCGGGATGTAAGCTTGCTCTCTCGGGGTGACTGCCTGCGAGTGAAGAGAGTGCGTTGCACCTCATTTGCATTGCGACTGCATCGCTCTCTATTTCAACGTGCTTGCCGCACCTTCGTATTTGAACCATTGCCGCAGCTTAAGACCGCGTTGCACCACGTTGCTTGCTGTGACCGCGCTTGGCTCTAATTTAATGACCGCGCGGGTCTCCGGCAGGAATCAATCTCAAGATGTACCGACATGTTTGTCCTGTGTCAGTTGCTGAAGTGCTTTGAAAGGGAGGGTGTGAACCGTTGGTTGCTATTCACAACCTCACTGCTAGATGCCGCTAAAATCTCCACATTGTTCCTTTGTGCCGTGAATTCTTGTGTGTGCTGTTGTAGGCCTGCGCTAGTTTTAGCTCTTGTTTTAGCACAAGCAGCATCAAAACCGGTGAAAACAGCCCGTATTTCAAGTATAGTGGACGTTGCTTAGCCAACATAATTTCATCAGCTCTCGTTGAAATCTACAACATGGACTCAGGGCTAGTTGCAAAGTCAAACACAAAGGCTTCCCTGTGGGCTCATCTGGGTCTCTCTTAACTAAAATCGAAAGAGAAAGCCAAATAATTTGAATGGGCTGGCTATGCAGCAAAAAGGTGGCAGTTAAAAGCACAAATACTATAAAACCGCAGCTGAATGTCGGTAGGGCGTCCTGGTGTCTAATATGAATGTAATATAAATGCATCTGAAGCTTGACAAACAATAGGAAATTTGTCTGGAAGAGATATCTTAAGAATTCCAAATATTTCATAATTGACTAGTATTGGATAGCTTGAATCCATGTGTGATGAAACTATATTGTTACCCTCATTGGTTGCGGCTTTTTTGGGGGTTTTCTTGTTTTTTTAATAGCTGGATGGAACTTAATGCAGGGGGCTATTTTTAACTTGACTCTATTGTTGTGGGATGCTCAAAAATAGCATAAGAGAACTTGTGTGGTTTAAGTGGTGTTTTAAAGAGGATGGATTTAAAGGTTGCATCTCGTTTGGGTGCGTTTTGTCGTGAAATCCGCTAAAGCACATACACTTACAGTGTGCCAATTATAGCATAATGTAAAAAAAGTTAAAAGCTGATAAACTACTCGAGTCGGTTGTTGGGCGACTAGCTTACCATTGCAACCCAACCTAGCGCTACATAAGTGTGATTAGCCACAAAGGTTATCACATTGTTGAGCTTAACAATTTATTACCTCACCGATGACTGGACTTTACAACACAGTTGCTTATTGTTATGCAGATATACGACAATTAATCTGCAGCCAAAATTTCATTGCAACATCCGCAGAACGCAGAGGTCAGAAGTGTGTTTACAGACAGTCCAATCCATCTGAATGATGCTACAGTGGACTGTTTAACAGCTGTTTATGTTTTCCAACCTGACAAGCTTTAAAGCGGTACAACACCCCTGAATAAAAATGTCCCCATGTTTTACTCGGCCTCATGGCATCCTAACTGAATATGGTTTTCTTCTTGAAGAATAATTCAGTCTGAGTTATAATACCACGTATAATTTTACTTCCAAGCGGTAGAATGGGAGTGAACGGGTGTTGGCTTTTTGAAGCTCCAAAAAGTGCTCGACACTGCTTTCTCACATGTATTACTACTAAAGGCAAAAGCCTAGCGAGCTGCTCAGCTAAACAGTATTTTGACAGCACCTATCTAGACAGCAAGCACGCAGATAGGTTGTAGGACAAAAGACTCTTTACGGGCAGTCTTTGTACATCTCACGTCATTTTACCTTTGAAAGCATCCATACTGGCTACCGCCAAAGGGTAACAAAAGCAGGAAGCTGCGCTTTTTCAAAGATCTTGTTGCAATGATGCACTTTTTAAAGTGACTTTATTGCAATGGAAGTGCAGGAGTCAGCCTTTTCACAAGTCCTTTAGCCTTTTAGCCCTGCTTTTCAATACGGCATGGCTTCCTCTCAGCCACAGGGATTACTTAACTCAGTGGGGAATAATTGTCATGCCCCATTTCTGCAGTTTGAGGCCTAGGGCTGCAGAACAGCACAACATGATGTGTTGTGTTTTAAATGAGAAGATAGCATATCTTAGAATAACCTATGTCGGGATATTTTTGCAGTATCGTTACAAAAACATACAATTTCTATAATCATTGTTATAACATTTTGAATTCATCGTGTGATAATTTTTCTGTTATTTGTTGTTTTGATGATACTTATGGCTATTAACAGGTTTTTGTTGGCATTTGGCATTTTGGTGGAAACGTTGCTTACTATGATCATGATGTCATATTGGGTGTTATAATAACTGTTATGTCTGCTTATACCTGTTCTGAAAATATGGTTAAAAACCAGACCTGCAACAGGATATGTTTCATTTTTGATGTGCCTTGTTTAAGATTATTGTTGTGTAGATTGCCCGATTCAAGATAATCCTGAACCTGCATACAAAATGTCAATGTAAGGTGTGGCTTTGGTTTGTGTTGTAACAGTGGCTTGTATTGTTAGGTGTCCTTATTCATCACCTTGCTCCCTTAATTTCTTATTCACTCTTAAACGTGTAAGGAAATATCTCAGAAAATTCATTTATTGCTTTTTTTCTCATTCATTTGGCATTGTTTGGAATTTTGCAGCTTGTATCCACCACGTAAATAACAATTGTTTTTAAGATAAGGATGGTGACAGAGGTTCCGTATCAAGTCTCTTGACCTGGATATTTACGTTGATGTTTCTCAGAAACTGGGCCCACTCGCTCTCAAACATCACCCTGAATACAAAAACCACTGTAGAAATAAGTATTCAGGGACTCGCATATACAGGCTTTGATCAAAGCATCTCCCTAAGATGTCACTTCCCACTCTTAGGTTGTATGACACAGCAGAATTAAAGCGCAAACAGACATATTTGATGTACCAGGCTGCTCTGCCCTTTGATGACTGTTGCTCTGCCCACTATAGACAAGCACCGTGCTGGAGGGTTGCAGGAAGTTTTGATGACTATGGCTTTTCCCTCCTTCGACACGTCAAGGTCTCCAGTGAATTCTTAGCAATAAGTGTCCGACAACGCAAAGTCCTGTTATTCCCCTTGGTCTGCTACTGCTTGTTATGCTTGAGGGAAGAGGATGTCAGAAGCACACGGCTTTGACAGGCTGTCGCCACACATCAGGCAGCACGGATAGACCCCGGAATTTGGCTTAGAAAATGTAATGAAGGGTGATGATGCCGTAGGCTTTGTGAGTTGGTGTGCGACGAAAACCAAGAAAAGAGCTGATGTGCTTTAAGGATTTTAGAAAGAAACCAACTTTTTGCGCTCTAATGTGCCTGATAAAGTTTGTTTAGGGATAGTGTCCTTAATTATTTGCATATGAAATCTATGTAGTTCTTTATTAGCACAAACTATCAAAAGCAATGGCAGTGTTTTGAATAGTTTGCTAGCATACTACTACTCCTATGTTTGCACAAAATATTAGGGGTGTCACGAGACACTTATCCCACGAGATGAGACGAGACTGAGTCCACGAGATAGAAGAGATTTTTAGACATTTTTCAAGAACCCTAAATGATTAAATATATAGGGAAAACCATAAAAGATACAACATTCAAAAAATGTAGGCATTATAAAATGAACCTTCAAACTAAACTTCTATTTTACTGAATTATATTATGCAGTGATAATCAAAATGTTTTGTCACAAACTCAACTGACAGGCAGTAATAGCACAAACATTATGCTTTGTTTTCTTAACAGGTGCAGCTTTTTGTAAAGAGCTGTGGTTGTTTTTTTATATGATTTTTGCATAGAGCTCATGTTAGCAGATGTGGGGGATCACATCACAGTGTCAATCCTCCTTCCTCCACTGACTGAACCCTCAAAGCCTTCAGAAATACAGTTAAAACTACATAAACATGTTTTATGCTAACATTGCACATATGTAAGAGACAGATGATTAATTTTTGAAAAGGTTTGTCTGTGAATGTATTTAAAGTAACGTAATGTGAACTTGCAATTGCTGTACTCAACTTGTGGTACAGTCCGCTGCTGTTCATCAACGTGCTGCGCGCTCTTAAAGCATTAATGCACGAGGCGCTGCAGACACGAAAGCAGCACGTGAATGTTGAAACCATCAAGCGTAAAGCGTAGATTAACGGTGGGAAAGTAGCGCTGAGGTTTGAGATCTTAGAGAGCGTGATGGTTGGTGGTGTGATAGAAGCTCTGTTATGTAGGTAGGGGCTAAACCGTTTTAGGCTTTATAAGTGATTAAAATAACTAAAGTCAATACCATACTTAATGGATAGCCAGTGAAGGGTTGATAAAATTGGGGTTATATGCACTAGTAGTCCATTACAGTGGTCAAGTCTTGAGGTCACAAATGCATGAATAAGCTTCTCTGCGTCAGCAACAACTAGAATATTTACTAATTTGGCAATTACAATAATTTTATTATACATAAATATTCTGTCAATCATTTATTTGTCATTTGAGAACATCTAGTAGATCATCCAATTGTATGTTCACAATATTTCCATTTTACCCTGTGTAAATGATAACATACTGTATATTGCAAACAGACAAATCAGAAGATACTAAGAAGATACTACTGTTAGAAATGTTAATCATTACATGATGTACAAAAATTAAGCATTACGCAATACATACTGTAAAGTATAATGATTATAGTTTTAGATTTCATATTTTTGATGTTGTCTGTAGCAGTAGTGTATTAACACATTAAAGAGCTTCAGTTTTCTTGTGAACTCACCTACTCTGAAAGGGACACGCTCTCTTATGCAACTGCGTGAGTTTGCCGATTTTAAAAAAGCCACTATTTTAAGCATATCCCATCTGCTCGTGATGAATTAGAGATGAGCTGGAGCGAATGATGCCATCACTGTTTGCTGAAGGACAGATGTCTATGTATGCTGGTCAGTCCGTGAACAAACTGACCACAGTTCATCTGACTAAAGCCAGACAACTCATTACACATGCATCGCTTCCTTAAGCACAGACCCCTGAACAGTATTGCTGCGGTGAGAGCACTCTTGGTTCTGAACTATAATTATTGCTGAATAGTTAAACATGTTTTTTTTTGGTTTCATTAGCTTACACTGCTAGCTTTTCCGTTATATCAGAATTCACGTCCGTCAACCCGCCAAGCACCCGCATGTTGCAAAGCAGATATTCTTTATTAAATCAGTGCCACGTGGTTCTCAGGGATGTGCGAGGGGATGCCATTTAGCTGCAGGCTGTAGATAAGGCCGTTCAGCTCTACTAAATCCTCCCGACTGCGATGAATTTCTCATGGGACTAAACACACGCAAACCCACCCTGTTTGATAACAACCAACTTGCTGCATGCACAACTTAGTTTTCACGACTGGTTTTATTTCTTAAAAGCACTTACGTCAGTTGCGCAGCTGTCAACTCAGCACGACTAAATATGTCAAGGCTTAATTTTAACTACTTTCAGACAGCTGCTCTAGGCATCTCTGTGTTTATGTAAAACATAGGCTTTTGATGACACGACTCGATCTGAAAGTGTTGTAGATCTTACAGGAATTTGTTTCGGGCTGACGTTTCCAACCCCCTTTTGCTTTTTTCCCCATGTTATATCAAAGTCAGGGCAAGTGGCGGCAAAGTTTAAAACATTGGCCGTTGACTAAAGACTGAAATCCTATCAACTTGAAGAGGGGAAGATGGACATCTTGCCCGCCACAATCACAATGAAATAACATATTTCCAACCAACAATTAAACCTGACATCAACTACAGCTTAACCTTAGGTTTTTAAGCTAGACTTTTGCTAAAAAACACCTGTTTTCAAGGATGCTTCAGCTACTGCGCACAGGTTGGCTCACGAGATTCTTTACAGAGCCCCTCTCCCAGAGAATTCCCAGTTGTTATCTATTGACGATCAGCTCTTTTTTTCGGAAGGCGGGACTTCCTTTGCCTCGATCGGTTTTTGTTTTTACTTGTGCGTTGTGCTTCCACTAGTTGTCAGTGTCTACGGGTGTGTTGCTTGTGTAACCAAGACAAGAGCCAAAGAAGAAGCAGGTGTGTACGCTTTAGGAGAAGCTTGAAGCAGTTAACAGTCATTTTTGTTGCAGCTTCAGCTGTCAAGTATAGAACAAATAATTCATTCGGAAATGCGTTCGTGTAAACGTGACGCTATGGCTGAGTTTCTTTACTTGAGGGAGGGGTTCAAACAGACCAATCACAGCACTTGACGCATTGTTACATTTTTGTAGGGTGCATACACGCAGCCTATGGGGTAGGTCCTACGCACGGCCTTAAAAGCAAAGCCGCATCTTGTTAATATCTATTATCTTTGATGTTATATCCACAGTTACATATAAAGCGACGCTGTCGACTCGTATTTCTCACATCGATTTTGAAATCAATAGCAGGAGAGCTAACACACTTTGATATTCCACTTCGCATCTGCTGCTTTGATTTATAAATGCAGAGAGTTGCAGGGAAGGGCAATTATTATCACTGTAGTTTTTGAAATTGATGATTCGACTGGGCTTCTGCACCCTTGTGCTTTCCAGAGAAGCTTTTGTTTGTTTGTAGAACCGGAGATGGAGAGACTTTTAAGTGACACTTATGTTGGCCTGTGAAAGTTCACATCTGACGTTGCAGGATCAACCCTGACCTGAGCTCATTCCCAAACCTTGTTACGTTTATTGAAACCCTGTGAGGAATAAGGTTAATAAGGGTTGGTTTATTTTTAAAGAGATTTCCTGTGGAATGAGCATGCCAGTTGACACCTCCCCCCGCTGATTTATTATGGGGTGTTAGTGGAATGCTGAGGCAATAGCTTTGAGACTCACGTTTGCCCCCTGCTAACACAATCATACTGTATCTCATGGAACATTTCTTCACCATGTGTCTGTGCTGACAAATGGGGGTTGCCGTAGAAAAGCACTTTCTCTCCATCTCTATTTGCTCGACTGCGGGGGTGAGCATTATGTGCGGAATAATTACGCAGATGGTGATCGTGTATAATAGTTCAATGGGAAGATTTTGTGCATCCCATGCTGATTTAAATGGTTACTGGGAAGATGGCTGAAGTGACTCCGAGAAGCACTTTCAGTTTTTCATTTCACTCTTGTGGAATTAAAGTGATACTTCAATAGGTGGTTGTCAATAGGTGTTGAGATCGGTTTGGTTATAAGCATTTTTCCAAATATATTTCTCTGTGTCAGAAGAAAGAAATGTATACACATTTGGAACAACTCAAAGGTGAGAAAATGATAACCGAATTTTATTTCATTTTTGGGTGAAGTGTCCCTTTAAGTCTCAAAAGGTTTGTTTAACATTTTGATTTAGCTCCTAATGTTCTATTGGTTGTGTGCGGAAGTGTGCGTAGTATTAAAAAACGGGAAGTGCCTCTGGACCTGTGTTGTTCACATCTTGTAAAACGGTCTGTTGAAAAGACATGCTATGTTCCAAAGTCTAGTGAGCTGCCTTGCGGATTGGATTTTTTATGTATTGTTTGTCGCTTTGCATTGTGGGGTTGCACTTTTTGTGATGGATGCAAGCCTTATGCCTTATAGGGATAGTTCACCCAAAATATCTGTCATTATTTATACACCCTCAGATTGTTCCAAACCTGTATACATTTCTTTGTGCTGCTAAACACAAAAGAAGATATTTAAATGAATGTCAGTAACCAAACATATCTCATCCCCCATTGACTCCCATAGTGTTTTTTCCATTTGTCCAAATATCTTTCAATGTGTTCAGCAGAACAACGAAATGTATACAGGTATGGAACAACCTGAGGGTGAGTAAATAATGATTTTTGGGAGAACTATGCCTTTAAAATACTGTCTAGGTCTAAATATGTTTTAGAATAGAGCTTGTGTTTTAACACCGTCTTGAAATTCTGTATTTATTTAACTTTTCATTCATGCTGTGCTTTCAAGTTTGGGGACTGTAAAACAGAGGATGTGCCATCTGGGTACCTTAAAGGCAAAACATGAAACGCTTGCTTTTAAAGCAAATTGTTCCTTTTAGGATTCCCAAACATTTCAAAACCACAAAAGTTGCAATTCGCAATGCTAGGTGTTGCATGTGAAACAGATCAAAGTCAGCACCGGGAATAGTACTCTGCGTTGGGTTGTTTATACAGGCCTCTGTGAAGGTATGAATCTTTTGATAGCAGCCCATCCCTGGTGCGTTCCTCTGTAGGCACACCCTTTTCAGAAAAGATTTAATGACAGCATCATAAAGGAAGCTCAGTCAAAAGGTTACAGTCCCGGCGTGACGTTACTACAGCGATTAAGCAAGAACATTGCAGACATGTGCAGTAGCATTGACCCAGAGCCTTGTCTTTTTACTGCATGACCCGGTGTTTTCCACAGGATTTTGACAGACTTGTGGCACTGGTGACGTCACAAAGTAATAGCATATTTGTGATGTCATCACGGCGTGTTTGTGTCGTGTTGGCGCTTGATATCTTTTTTCTTCTACTCTCTAATCTGTCACATTATACTGTGATTTACAACTTCATCAGACAATATCACAATACAGTACATCTACATTATAGAACGGGCTATATGCTGTTTGCCCTTTCTTGACAATGTGTTGCTGGATTATGAACGCTTATTTGATTTTAAATACAAGTGACAGTTAAATACACTACACGTAGCTAACTACATGCACAGACGAAAGGCAGAGGTCTCGCACACACATGGAGCCCATCGGAAGAGAGTGCATTGGAAAGAAAGAAGACGTGGAAGCGCTGTTTATCCACTAGTTAATCAATCACAGATACAGTCATTATCGCAGATGGAAAAAATGACAAAATGTGACACCAAATATACTGTATTTGGGCGGACCGCCCAAGTAAATGCATTGTATGGGAGATGCTAGCATGACCCCTATTCCGACATCAGGGTTACGTGGGAGGAATACAGCGCGTGACATTTTCCTATTATACTCTAGCAATGGATCTAGTTTTTTCCCCTAGGTCCCAGCTTTGACATTGGACATCATGTGGCGGCCGACAGGATACCACAGTATCGTTTATTGTGTAATAGTAAACAGATTTCTGTTGTCTTCATATCAGTTGGTAAAAAGAAAATTAAAAAAATTCTGCCATGAATTATTCACCCTCAAGTTGTTTTTACAACCCTTGGACTTCCGTTCATCGTTGGAACACAAATTAAGAACGTTTTGAAGAGGTCCGGGAGCTTTGAATGTCAGTTTAATGCTCCCGGACCACTTCAAACGTTCTTTATTTCTCTGTGGTTTAGTTGGATGATCCCAGGCCTATGAGCGTATTTACTGTCTTAAATATTCACGATATGTTGTTAGTCGCCTTTTACTATTTGGCATTGTTTTCTCTGAACAGGACGGACCCACCAGTTGTAAATCACTGCTGTAGAGTCCGGTCTTACTCTCATGAACAACCTGACAATGATGCATTTGTTCTCATAGTGCAGCATCTGATAGGCGGAGTCTGGGTGCAGCACCTTGCTTGTAATGTTGTCCACTTTCCCGTTGTGTAAACACTCACCAGGCGTTCTAGAGATAAACCGAGCGTCCCTCAATGACAAAGGCTTCATTACCACACTGACCTTTTGTGTACCTTGTTTCAGTTAATTCCAAGCCTGGGCGGATATGAAATCGCTCTTTTGATGAGAAGTACTGATATGCCAGGCTTGTAAATGGAGCATGCATTTGGATTTCTGGGTTTCAAAATGTATGTCTGATTTGATTGATGGCATGTTTTTGCAAATGTGCTCTATTTGGACATTTCCTTTGTGATTTCCTGCATCATGATGGCCTTTTGTTGCCTGTGAGGCTGCGTGTGATGATAATCTGCTGATGGGGAGATCCAGATAAAGTCCAGAGGTGGATGGGGTGGGCTTTGAGAGACAATAGATGTGCATCTAAATTAAGATAGTTTCCCTTGGTGACGCTTCCTGTTACTGATTTCATGACACCTATAACATTGACCTTCCTTGAAGCATTTGACTAAATAAGATCATCACATCTGAATTAATTTCAGCGCACAGAATCTTTGCCTCTGTGTCTAAGCGCACAATTACTGATAAAATATTTTTCCAAAAGGTTTTTTAATACCCCTGGGGTACAAATCATGTCTTTTTGGTGTTTTAATATATGTGTGCTGAACAACAGAAACAGAAAACAATTTATTTTAGAACAGCTTCATTGGGCAGTTCGTTGCATTAAAATAAAGAATGTGACAGTTCGGAGACTAGAAGCAAAAGTGGCAACACTAGTCTGACTCTGAGCACAAATGCGATGTGATGATGTCACAAATATGCACATTTGCATATCTGAATCGAGCCATGATGACCCTCAGAATCAATTCTGAATCGAATCGTAAAGGACCAGAGGATTCCCACCCCAGCAAATATATTACAATGTTCTTAAATTACTTTTCAAGCAGTGTGTAATGTTACTATGTGAAAATGGAAAGCAAGTTATAAAGCCGAAAGTAAACGAATAACAAACTAATTGGCTTGGGAAAAAAGGATTCGAATCTGAATCACGCGAACGAGTCGTCTGTCGTTCTAATTCATTTCCGAATTGCTGAACATATAATTTGAGAGTCAGTCAAGAAGTGAGGCAATAATAACTGCCTATTATTAGAAAATGAAAGTATTTTTACACCATATATGTACGTAAACTTGTTGTTGGACACTTCATAAACCAAAGTATTTTGATAATCAAAGATGAGTTTTAAGGGATACGTTTATTGACTTACAGGGGGACTTTAAAGCAGACTAATGAAATAAAGAACGAATCATGCATTAACTATTATAAAGTAGCTAATAGTTTAGTAGTCTCATTTTGGCACAATCTTTACTTTTTGTTGATATGATCAGTATATATTTGGTCTTTTTACAGCTTTCTTTATATAATTTAGTGTAGACCGACAGGAAATCATAATTTCCCCCCCTAGCATTTATTCTAATAAGTGTGGCATTATTGTTTTGTATGTTATTGTTAACTAAAATACTATATTTGTTTAATAAAACTGTCATACTTAAACGGACTAAAATTAGAATGAAAATTTAAACTACTGAAAGAAAATGTTTCAAAATGATGGTGGTCACTATATGGATATGTAGATTTTCCTTTATAACCTACATTTTATTTGGCATGTGTCTGTTGGGATAACAAAAAGTGATTTTTACCGGCTGATTCCAGTTTCTACTTTTTACAAATCATTCTTGGAAAGCGTGTCACCCTCTTGGCTACATTTCAAGGAACATACGAGTGTTTGTATCGAATGTTTGTACTGCGCTTCATCACTGTTGTAGTAAACAAGCTGCAGCTGACATGTTCCTGAGCAGGTTGACAGTTTTGTATTCGTGAACTCCTTCTAAGCTTTGACTTGGTGCGGTTAGTGTCGACGTGCACCTGCACTTGTTAGTGAGCTCACGTACTGTTTACAGTGACAGGCTGGACATGACAGCACCAGGCCTTACAGAGTGCTGGATCCAAACCCAAGGCAATGCATGGGACCACAATAAAGCATCACTTCATCTCAATTAGTCATCTGTGGGCCTCCAATAATCCACATGCGCACAGTTTTTGTTTAATGACATCACGTAACAACAAGCTACAAGCTTTCCCTAGTTCACATTTAGATTCTAGGTGGGGTGATATATTGAATATTTTTATACATTTCATCCATTTTGTGAATAACTTTTTAACTCAATTTATTTACCATTATGAACTCCTCTGAAAACATCTAAAAGCAATTACAAATACATCTTTCAAAGAATCTCTGTGCTGTTACACCTTGTAACCTGTTTGTGAGGTCACCCAGGCAGCGAACCGGCCCATAATCCTCACTGCACACCTGCCCTTCCGATAAACGCGAGTTAAACAGGCGCCGTTCGGTAACCTCCCACTTCTCCGGAGGAAGAACTAGCTTTGACATGTGGGAGCATCTGAAGAATGTGCAGCGGTTTTGACTTGAAGCAGTTAGCGGCCCACAAGGCTTCAGCAGTGACTGCGGGGGCCTGAGCAGAGCTGCACACAAGGTCACAGCTTCACAGAGCTATCTTTAGTTTGATAAAAACGAGCTTTGGTGGTTCAGACCACCAAAAAGAAGAGATACAAGCGGTGTTATCTGACAGGGAACGGGGAACTGTGGGCTGTATTTGACGTATTATCTGCATTACTGGCCTACTTTTTCTGGTCGTGATATCAGCCGCATCGTCCATTCAGTGTGGCCCAGTTACCGGCGTGAGTGCATGATGTTAAATATTTGAGCATGAGAACCGCTCTGTGAGGTGTGGGTTTAAAAGTTGTATTAGGCCTTCACAGAAAGATTTGCACCGGCCTGTGTAAAAGTGTGTATACTTATATATACATACTGTATGTACATATACAGCCATGGAAAAAAATGTTATTCAATCAACATTTCTTGATGTATTCTGGTCATTCTAGTCCAGTGTCTAGTGACAAAATGAAACCTCAGTAAAGATAGTCATCCATCAGCGATATGAAAGACTGACAGCATGATAAGACACATGAAAACTTTTGAGGTTATCGCATGAATATATGTTTTTACTTTTCCTAAATACGTGTACAAATGTGTTGTATTGCTTAAAATCTAATATGAACTTGTTTTCTTTGCAGTATTTGAGCTCTTCAATAAAACAGAGCATATTTTCTGTTATTTTGATCTGTTTACCAGTTTTCATTCTCTGCAAATAAAACCAATATTTATATTGTGAATAATTTGGGAGATATATTGTTTGTAGTTCACAGATTGAAACAAAAATGATAATTTTACCTAAACACATAGCTATAAATAATATTGTTATGGATTCTTTCTACGGTTGCGTATGTATATATAATGTATTATGTGCTGGCACGTGCGTATGTTTATACTGTATGTATGTGTATGTACTAAATGTCATCCACACAGCTTAATAACAAATTATGAGTTAATGAAATGTATGCTTTTGTGTTAAAAATCCATAAGTATATGGTGTAACTAGGCTTTGTTTTTTTTTCTCTCTTGTCCTTATTGTTTATTCTCTAATTTTTTCAATAGCCTTTATTCTATTACAATGTTAAGTAAGGAACAGTAGCATTGATAACCATGCTGTTTTCTCATAACACCTTTTAATGGTTTCTTTAGATGGGGAACTGCTTTGTTCGACTGAGGTTTTGTTGCGTAACCTTTGCAGGATTGATTTTAATGAAGTGTCGCTCTTCATTCGCAGGTCTCACCGCAGAGGGCCTTTATCGAGTGAGCGGAAACAAGACGGATCAAGACAACATTCAGAAACAATTTGACCAGGGTATGTACTGATTTGAACTCTGGGGGAAAATCAGGCTTCATTTGTGTGCGTTTGATGTTGCTACGACACATGTAGGAAAAGATTTCAAGGTTAAATTGTTTATTTGATTTTGTCTTGTGCAATAGTTGGATATCTCTTTGATTCATTATGGGTAAAGCTATCTGCAGTTTTTACATGGACAAGTTTTTGATCCAGCGGTTTGCCAGTCAAACAGTTTTTTTCTGTAAATTAATAATGTTTATTGCAGCACAGCACTTTCTTATCTAGTCTATATGGATGGCATATGATTTATGGGGCCAATTGGAACACAATCATTGATGTTTACTATACGTCTGTGTGGGTTTTGAACCAATGAGATTCCCGATGTAAGTTGTACTTTGATTTGGGTGAACTTCCCCTTTAAACAGCGAGCGCTCCCTTCAGCAGCTTAAATGAATGCAGCTGCCAAATAAATAAAAAAAGCAGTGAATTACATGATTATAATCTGTCACACTGCAAATGGACCATTTCTATGAAAACAAACTTGACATTTGTGGCTTCTGAGAGACGTGCTGCCGGCAGGCCTACATCAAGCTGGGATTCACATTAGTTATAAGGTTATGCAGAATTTTGTTCCTTTTACTCAAATCTCCTTATGAATAAACTATAGATATTAGATCAAAAGTGAAAATCCAGCTCGGAAATGTACTGAGACAGATACAGTCACTGCACAACACAAACGAAGATGTTTTAAAGAATGTTGGTAACCAAACCAAAACGCCGATACCCATTGATTTGCATTGTTTTTTTGACTATAAAACAGAACTGAATGGGTACCGCAATTGTTTGACTACCAACATTCTTCAAAATATCTTATTTTGTTTTATGCAGAAGAACGAAAAGGCATACAGGTTTGAAATGGCGAGTAAATGATGACAGAATTTTCATTTTTGGGTGAACTATCCCTTTAAGTTTAATGGTTTAACAGTAAAGCTACATTACAACATGTCCACATCAGATGCATTGTGTGATGTTATTGTTTTTTTACATTTACGATCGATTGTTGCTTATTTTGAATCACCGCTGTGGCTTGTGTGGAAAAAACACAATTCTTGTCTGATGTGGACATGCTTTTAGTGTCAGCTCTTAACTGTGATTGGATGTGCTGAATTCGATGAGCCCGCTATATTATTGCGACACGTTGCCTTGTTGCTCGGCAGCCAAAAACAATTAAACTCTTAAACAATGTCATGTTTTGTCAAACAATTCCCCCTAGTAACAGGTTCTTCCTCATTTTGTTTGCAATACGAACACTTTCCAACACTCTTATTTGTACCACTTCACATTTTTCTCGTCACACGGTGCAGTTTATTAATACAGCTCAGCTAAAGGAAACCAAATGAAATAGACACTGTGTTATCATACATCTTTCAAATCATAAACTGTCATCTCTAGCTGGTGAGCTGTGCAGTGGGTGAAAATCTTCAGGCAACTGACAGGATTATTCACTCAGTGAGCCATCGCTCACCCAAAAGAGCCACTGTGGGCATCAGTCTGCACGCTGGCTTAAAGCCATTATTCTCTCTCTCTTTCTCTATCCCACATCACCACAAATCTGTGAATTAGCTGTTTTTTCCTCTTCTTGTGTTCATTCTGTCCTTTTAAAGAGATTTAATCTGACAGCTGTCATTTCGTTTTAAAACAACTCTGTCCCCCTTTCATCATTATTTCCCTCACTTTCATTTTTCCCAGTTTTATTTCATTCTGTTTCAGCTAAATCACTCATGAGGCAGTCACACGCTAACATTGTTTTCCTTTCTCTTCCAGACCACAGTTTAGATCTGTTTGTGATGGATGTAGCTGTGAACGCCGTAGCTGGGGCCCTGAAAGCCTTTTTCGCCGACCTTCCTGACCCCCTTATACCGTACAGCCTCCATCCAGAACTAGTGGAAGCAGCCAGTGAGTATTGACCCCATCAATTCCTGTTTTGTTCTTCCACTTTCACTTCCACAAGTTTGTGGTTGCTGATTATGTATGCTGATATTTTACTCTCTTCAAATGGGTTTAGAGTTGTATTTATTGTGGTAGTAAGCGGCTTTTATTATGTAGCTGTAAATGTATTTTTTTAAGAGGTTTAAAGATTAAGAAGTGCTTTGAAACTGAGGAATGACATCATTTGAAATACTACCTCTATCTGTTATACCAACAGTACTTGCACATATTATGATTTTAGAATTACTTACTCAATTCTCATTGAGAACAAAAAGTGATGGATTTCGAAGAGTGTTGTAACCACAACATTGGACCCCATTGACTTCCATTGTGTGAACACAAAATCACTGAGACTTTTTTCAAAATATCTTCTTTGTGTTCCACAGAAGAAAGAGTTGTATACAGGTTTTGAACAACATAAGGCTGAATAAATGATGACAGACGCAGCATGTACAATAGAGGGTATGCATTGACGTCACTCTCCCACGTGAACACGCCGGGAGACGCCTTTAAGTGCCAAGACACGTTTCCTTGAGTGGTATAACACGCAGTTAAATGGGGGACACAGAAACCGGGACTAAAACATGCAATTATTTGCTGAAATTTAAAGAAGTTTTAAATTTCTAAGTAACGATTTACAAAGGAACCAGGTGTCCTTGGACACTGATATGTTGCGTGGAATTACGTTGCCTCATATTGTAAAGTGCCATTTTGCTGAGTGTTTTGCCACTCAAGGGAGCATGTTTTGTCATGTTCACATTTGCTCCGTACATGAAAACATGTAAAGACCTGCTTGTGTTACCTCTCCAGCCTACAAGTTTTTCCTTCACATATCCGGTTTATTTTTCTACTGCTTTCAACTACGTTCAGTATTAATCCCATCACTACGTGTCTAATCCCAGCCCAAGGAAACGGGTGAAGTCATTTAAATGCATCTGCATTTCCGTTTGATGCTTCCGAGGGCTGAATTGAATCCAGGCTCCCTGTGATGTATTCCTCATTATTTCTGATCCACTCCGCTTTAGATAAATTACTTTTAAGTTCCCAGAGAACACCATCCCGGTGCTTAGAGATTCTTCACTTACATGTTTTTTTCAGCTTTTGCAAGTTGTACATCATTGCCCAAAAATCTGTGTTTAATGTGTTGGGGCACAACCACAGTGTGTGTAAATCCAGCGCAGCTGTTATTATTTTGGTTGCTTGGTCTTTATTATTGTGTTTTTGCTGGAAAGAATACAATTAGTTTAATAGATTTCTTGCGATATTAGCACATTTTTCTAAGTCTGATTGTTTTCTTGTAATGACGTAATGTTAAATTTGTCTCTCCCCAGAAATTGTAGATTATTACGAGAGGCTGCAGGTGCTTAAGGAAATCGTGAGAAAATTTCCTCCTATAAACTACGAAGTTTTCAAATACGTCATCACTCACCTCAACAGGTAAAGCCGTTTCCTGTCTATTGAAATAAAGTCAACGTGAATTTTGAATTGAACCTTTTATGTATTTGTTATATGCATTATATATCTTATTTTGCACAATTTGTCAATCCACATTATTTCAGTGGATTTATTTTAATGATCTTCCATTGAATTGTAAAGTAAAAAATAACGTATTAGGAATTGTTAATTTAATTGTTGATACAATAATGGTTAAAGCTAGGAAGAAGCATTGGAATGTTGAGATGCTCTTGTGGTTAAACTTCAGCCTCCATGTTTCCTTATCATTCAGTTGTAGAAAATAATTTTGTTTAAAAATTGACTTTTGCTTCAGATTCTGTTTCATGTTGACTTGTAACAAATGATCATTAATGTATTATTAAACTTACTATTATCTTTCACTGCACAATATATTTCAGATTTTTCATTAAATACATTTTTGATTTAATAGAATTAAATAATAAAAGCCAACTCTGCTTCTCCTCTTTTCTTTAAAAGGGTAAGTCAGCATAGCAAGACCACGCTGATGACCGCCGACAATCTCTCCATTTGTTTCTGGCCCACACTCATGCGGCCCGACTTTGATAACAAGGACACGCTTTCCACCACCAAACTCAACCAGTCCGTCATCGAGACCTTCATCCAGCAGTGCCAGCACTTCTTCTATGGCGGTGACATCACGGAGCCCTCCAGCGCTGAGGGAACCCCTCCTCCACACGGCCACGGCTTGGAGTCGCTGCTGGCCCTGCAACTCCCTCCACCACTCCAACCGCAGCAGATCCAGCACCCGCTGCCCCCCGAACCCCTCATATAGACCCTGCTTTTGACGTTCAGACTGCAATGCGCGTGCGCCCGTGCGTGTAAAAAGTGAATTCAAAAAGATTTTGTACAAAGGAAAATGTGACTGTTGCATTAGACATTTGTTTATTTCAGAGCTGTTTTTATTTTGCCTTTAATGCTTCTCGGCCAGACTGAATATGAAATAAAAATGTAAAAAAGTCAGTGTAAATTTGACACGACAAACATGCACATACACTAAATTCAAACACGGACGTTAGGACGATATATTTATATTACCTTTTTTGTTTGTTTGTCTCTAAAGACAATGAAGTTGTCAATCACTAAAATCAACACCACGCGCACAGCTTGTTTTTGTCTTTTTTGTTTTTATCCTCTCTGTGTTAATGAACTAAAGAGATATTTTTAGGATATTTTATCTTAATGACAGCAGGAGTTGTTGGGGGTGGCATCCTGAGGATTTGCTCTACTTGGGATGGGATTTAATATCAGGGGCACCAGGATGCACTTTGTCCTGCAGACGCTGGGCCTGATGTGCCCTGGAAACCACAGAAGGGAAAGAGCCCACTGCAACCATTTGGCACATCTCCGAGATCCAGGTGTTTGAAGAAGGCCTGGTTATCTCCGTTTCGTTTAATGTTCATTTCGTCTCGTTTCAGTTGCGTAGATCACCTTCGTAATTTCCATGGTTCTGTTTAATCATTTCCTGTTCTGAACTTGCATGTCATTCTCTGCTTGTGATATCTGAAAGAGTTCAAGTGGAGGAAAAACGTTAAATGGTTTTAATGCCAGTTTTTTATCTAACTTGTTTGAGGGAACATTAAACTAGGGTTAAATTGTTCTATTTGTTCGTTTGTCATGCCATCGTTTGACGTTTAATATCATATTTTGGCATTGTTTCCCTAAAATAAGAAATTATAAATATCTCTATATATACAGTATATATAAACGTCAGCTTTGAGAGTTGACGAAACAAAAATCACGGGGTACTGGAGCTCTGTATAATCTTGTAAAACCTATAATCAGATTTCATTGTGGTATGATGTATTAAAAATTTGGGCTTAGATTCATTGACTGTGTACTTAATTCCCTATAAAACTTTTTTTATTAGATGGTACTGAATTTTGTTCCACTGTAACAGATGCTGTGTAGAATGCTTGCAGTCTTTGTTTGGAATACAGCACAACACAGATGTTTAGTTTTGAGCGAGTGATGTGGGAGTCTGTATGTGAACGGATGGGAACAGAAGCGACAAGGTTTTCACCAAACCTTTTAAGTCGAGATTTATATCTTAATCGAATCACTAAAACTGAGGAAAGGGCTCAATAGGAGTGTGTGCCGCTGCTAGGATCCCATTAGTCTAGTTCGGAAAAAAGGGCAACATTGTTCATATGACTGCCTCATATGATGTACAAACTAAATATTTTAACATCATCTGCTATGTATTATAGTAAATAAATGATTTTGACAAATGGTGTTTGTCTGGTATTATTCATTCTATTTGTGAGTTATATGTATAACAAAAGCAAGGCCCTGTTTAAAATGTTGAGTTTCAGAGTAGCACTGCAGACCTGTGAATGAAGTGCGCATACCATCAGGCCATGACACCCACTACACATTTACATTTAGCAGACTCTTTTATCCAAAGCGACTTACAAGTGAGGTGAACAATGAAAGCAAGTGGAACCACATCAGGACAACAAAATGTGCAATAAAACAGGTCTCATATAGCCTGCTACAGTATACAGTGCTGCGTTTTTTATTTTTATAGTCCGAACTGATTGGTCAGGTGCTGACATAAGATGTGTTTTCAGCCGATTCTTAAAGATGGCTACAGTATCTGCTGATCTTGTAGCAACGGGCAGATTATTCCACTAATGTGGAACCGATCCAGAGAAGGTACGTGAGAAAGATTTTTTACCTTTTGGGGATGGCAGAGCGTAGGCATCTGACGGGTCATAAGTCTGCATTAGCGAATGAACATAAGGGGGTGCCAAACCAGTGGTGGTCTTGTAGGCCAGGAGTCTTAAATTTGATGCGAGCGGCTATAGGGAGCCAATGTGACTTAATGAAGAGAGGAGTGACGTGTGCTCTTGTCGGTTCTTTGAAGACCACCCTTGCCGCTGCATTCTGGATTATTGTAGAGGTTTTGTGCAAGCAGGAAGACCAGCCAGTAGTGCATTGCAATAGTCCAGTCTGGACAGAACAAGAGACTGGACTAGGACTTGCGTAGCATGCTTGGATAGGACATTTTCCTAATATTATAGAGGATGAATCTACAGGATCGGGTGGTGCTGGCAACCTGATCTGTCAAGTTTAGCTGATCATGGATCACCACTCCCAGGTTTCTGGCCGTTCTAGAAAATGTGATGGTTGATGAGCCCAGTTGAATGGAGAAGTTGTGATGAATCTTTGTGTCGGACGGGGTTACAAGCAGTTCTGTTTTTGGAAGGTTCAGCTGCTGGCGATGGTCCAAGGTTCAGCTGCTGGCGAAATGGTATCATCCGCATAGCAGTGATAGGAAAAGCCATGTTTCCGAATGAAAGAGCCTAGGGATGTCATGTAAACAGAAAAGAGCAACGGTCCAAGCACTGAGCCCTGAGGCATTCTAGTATTGAGATGTTGGATCTCAGAGACCTCACCTCTCCAGGATACTCTAAACGACCTACCTGAGAGGTAAGACCCGAACCATTGTAGCACCATTCAAGAGACACACAAAGCCTTGAGGGTCGACAGGAGGTTGTGGTGGTTAAAGGTGTCAAAGGCAGCAGATAGATCCAGTAGTATAAGTACAGATGAGTTAGAGGCGGCTCTTACCAGTCTCAGGGCTTCAATGACTGAGAGCAGCCCAGTCTCAGTGGAATGACCACTCTTTAAACCAGAATGGTTGCTGTCCAGGAGGTTGTTCTGCATGAAAAAGGAGGAGAGCTGGTTACATACAACATGCTCAAGAGTTTTAGAGGAGGAGAGTGAAGGGGAGGAGAAGATATCGGTCTGTAGTAAACTAACAGTGCAGGATTAAGAGTGGGTTTCTACAGTAGTGGGGTAATACTACACAACCAAATATAATAGTGTACTACTGCACTTCATTTATTTATCTGTTATATCCATATTGTTAGGCACAACCTTAACATCTTTTTGGTGCTAATATTCACATACCTTGCCCTCATAACAAATGAGGAGTTCATGTAAGCGAACTATAATCGATTATTGGACAGAAAAATTATCTTACCAAAATTATTGTTAAAATTACTTTTAAAGTCAATGTACCACCCGGGTTCTTGTTCTGCAGTCTGAGTACTGCTGAGAGATTTCACGGTCCTCATGTGAGAATTTGACACCAGCACACTCATTACAAAGCAGATTGTTCTTGCTCTAAGATCATACATCTCATATCTCAGCTCGCTTTGTCCGTGTGAAGAGTTACAAATCGAATAGATATTCTTGGCTGGAGGTGGAAATATCATCTTATGTCAAAATCGTATCTCTTGAAAGTATTGCCGTTTCCTCTTTTCACCTGTGACAGCTGAGTTTATTTTTTCAGAATGCAAGATATTGATCAACCTAAAAAACAAAGAGAGATATGGATCACATTGAAGAAACAATCGCCTTATTTACAAAACATTTTATTATATTCAAAAGGCTTGAGATAATTTAAGCCTTTATGACACCAACGCTGATAATACAATCTGTTTGCTAAAATACTATTATCCTAGTATAGTTGGGAGTTTGTATTACAGTTGGATCCAAAAGTCTGAGACCACTAGTTAAACACCTGTTTTCAGTTTTTCTAATAATGATTAATAAAAACAATTAAAGGTCCAATGCGTCATTTTTAGGAGGGTCTATTGACAGAAATACAATCTAATATACATTAAATACAGCTGTGCCACTGTTGAGTAGTGTTGGTCTATGCATCAGCACCCCCCCAACAAAGTGCTTTTTAAAGGTCCTATAGATCTATTGACAGAAATGCTATATTATATACATAACAATGTCTTCAGAGGTGTATAAAGACTTTACATAAAGAAGCAATATGTTATTAGAATGAGCCACTACGTTTCATACACTGGACTTTTAAAAGCAGAACTATTGAAGTGAAAATTAATAACGAAAAACTAATCTGGGTTTCAGAATTCCATAGTATGTGATTTCACTTTTGCTTTACTGACAGCATGTACAGCTAGCACAACCACACAAATTTGAAAGCCCTCATGCATTGTGTTAAAACCGAATGTTCCCATAAGCAAACAAGAAAATCTGTCCTTTTAAACAATGTAAAATTTGCATTAATGATTTGGAAGCCAAGTTCTGAATGTGATCTCAGACTGTTGGACCCCATTTTATATTTGTAAACATGGTGGCAGATTTACGACGGAAGTGAATGGGAACGGTTAATACCAGCAGGTGCTTGTTGCAGAAGTGCAAAAGCCTGCCAAGTACAGATTGCACTTGTAAAACATAACATGCACTAAGAGACTTGACTCCAGTTCTGATGGGAACAATGTTAATCACTCACAGCTGCTGGATTTTCATAAAAAACATTCATGTTCGACCTGCAGCTGATAAACTGACAGTCGCTTCTTCGTGACTTCATCAAATGACTTTAACCAAACATTATTTCACCATTCAAATGGCCATATTTGGATTTATTTCATTTCAGATTTGAAAGCGTCCATTATGTTACAAGGCAAAATGGCAACCATCTCAACAATTTGCCAATTAATTTACAGGGCTGTTTCACCTGTTGTTGCAAACCGTGACAAGACTTGAATTGATCATAAATAGTAAATTTTTCACAAACAAAAGAAAGTGTATATATATATATAATTTTAAGCTGCACTTTGTATCAGAAACTCTGCTGAGCCAAAGTGGAATGGGTAATGTCTTCAGTGTTAGTATAACAAAGTTGTTTTTAAAGCTCTTAGGGACTGCAGAAACAAGGCCGTGTAGTTTTAATGTGGCATTTTTTCATGTAAGTTTCATTGTTCAGTTATTGTTGAAAAGCAAGGGCGCCTTCACATTTAGGCATTACCCAAGAATGAAAACCAGGACTCAACAGTTAAAGTAGCCAGTCAATGCGACACGATACTGACTGAAACATCTGTCAGTGGACTCCCATTCACACTCATGCAGGTTAACAAGCCTTTGTTATTTTTGCACTACCCAAACTGGAGAAGTATAGTGAACGAAAGGTGAGAAATTCTTGGCCTCTGTCAAGATAAATGTCAGAGCGTCAGATCCTAGGCTAAAAATTTGATTCTTTTGGTGAACAAACTCAGCATCAAGTCAGTCTGATTCAAGTGTTTTGTGCAAACAAAGCGCAACATGAGCGAATCTCACAAACTCAGTCTGAGGAACACAGAGAAAGACATATTTGGAAGAATGCTTGTAACCAAACCGTTCTTGGCCACCATTGACGACCATCAATAGTGTCGAAGTCAAAGGTGCCCTAGGACTGTTTGCTTTCCTAAATTCTTCCAAATATCTAATTTGGTGTTCAGCAGAACAACAAAAAAGATACATAATTTTTTTCCTACCATTTTACCAACTTGAGGGTGAGTAAATTATGATTTTCTGGGTGGAGACTCCCTATAGTTAGTTCAATATACCTTAAATATCGTATCACAAGGAGCAATAAATTGAGTCATCTCTGCATTTTTTTTGAATAAAAAAATAAACTAGTGACAAGATGAAGAGAAGCAACATTCCTGGTACTGTAAAAGAATCCTGAGATTGAAGATGTCATTGTTTGATCTTTGCCCCTTCCGTTGAAAACAAGGCTGAATTTTAATTGGCTGACGGGATTGGCTCTTTCAAACAGTATGACTGTAAATTTTGTTAAAGCTCATTGGCAAAAACGTTTGAATTTCAGCAGAAAACAACAGTTCATTCATCATGACAAAAACGTGTCCGTTTAAATCAACCTAACAAAATTATAAGTGATCTACATAAAATAAAACCCAACTATCATCCCTTATCAAAGTAACTTATATAGTCATTGACCAAAATGATATAATTATTAAATAATCATTGTCCAAAATCTTTAAGTTGTTTTTCACAAAAAGACCATTATATTACTCAACAGAAGATAAAAACAACATAAAATAACTTTTCTAGAACGAGAATCGTTCTACATCAAGTGTCAGAAAGGTGCAGTCCTATGCACTATACATTTAGTCTTTTTTAATCTGTCTCATTTGTGAAGCACTGAACAACACCCATGGACTAAGATCACGCAGAGATGAATTGGAAGGCCACAAAAAAAACACACAGCTCCCTTTGCATTTCTATTCAAATGCAGATCAAAAGAAGGCAGAACAGTGCAAGAGGTAAATGGTGAATGAACTGAACAATTCCGGTAGGTAGCAATGTCAAGAGAGAACCGGTAAGCGGGATACACCTCTCCACCCAAACACAACCAGAGAGGGAGCATGAAAACAGAGAACAGGGTCCATCGGCCCACCAGGATGGCGATGGTATTCCAAAAGCACTTTGGAAATCTCAACGGTGTACATCAGGATAATGTTTTCACAACTTGCAAAGGGCAAGTGCTGCTTTGTTTTCTGAAAAAACACCCCATCCTATTCTTCACAATTATAATCTCATATAAATGTCTTTATCCCTATCCCAAAGCTTCTGTTTAAATACTATGAGCCCGGTGGGCTGTGAGCATCTCCGTCAGGCCACAGGGTAGCAGGTCGCCCCAATGTAACGCCTTCTGTTACAGAAGACGGCTGCAATTGCTCGCTAACCAAGTTCTCGTACTCGCTACTGTCCCCATCGTCGTCTTCATCCTCTTGATCTTCCTGTCCGGTGGCCTGTCGGTTCAGAGAATCCGAGCTCGAGCCGTCTCCGTTGCCCAGGCCCAGACCGGGTGAAGGGTGGCCGGGCGAGCCCACAGCTTGTGGTCGAGGCAGCAGTATAGCGTTTGGTGAGTCCGGAGGCAGCGTGGCGCTGTAAAGTTGTGGAGATGAGGAGTTTACAGGTCTCTCTAAACTGGGCTCCGCTGAGGGAGTGGAGGAGAGTGCGTCTCGTGTCAGAGTCGATGGCGAAGGGTCGGGCGGAGCAGAGTCATCTGGAAGTGTGACGAGTGCGTTGGTTGCCTCTTGGAGTCCTACAAAGGTAACAAATAAGATATTAAAAACTTGTTTGTTAAAAGGTAATTTTAAAAGGGTTCAGCACATACTTCTCTCTTCCTCTGCTGCATTACGTTTCCTGAGAACGATTTCGTCTTTAAGTTTGTTCACTTCTTCTTGGATTTTCTCTCTCACTCGTTCACTCTGATCGACTTCACAACATACTGCCTGGAAGACAGGAAGACATTTTAAGTCATAAACGTTTGGTCACATTGCTGACAAGTCGACAAAGCTGGTTCAACTCACCTGCACTCTTTCTTGAAGAGCGCTATGCACTTGAAAAATAGCTCGAATGTCTTTCATCACCCCATCCTTATCAAAGAACTCAGCCCTATTAATTCAAAGTGATTTAATCAGCCGTTATTATAAATCCGTTAATATTCATGAATTTGCTCCACGCAAAGTTGGATCATTTCCATCATGCAGTGATGTTTATTATCATCAACTTTCAGTGGAGGTGAAATTTTATTTAAATAAGTCTCACCCGTGGTCTTTAATGACACTAGCATAGTTCTTGGAAGTGTTGGGTACAGAAGAGACTTTATATTCCTGTTGACTGGTATTGCCCAGGTTTGGGATGCTAAGAGATAATCTTTGATTAAACCTGAGGTACAGAACCAAAAGTTATTATCAGCAAAAACATGAGAAATGTAAAGAAAAATCTTTACGTCTACGTACTTTCTGTTAGGCCTGAAGAGCACATACTCCAGAGCATGTGTGGAACTGTTGGCTGTGGAGATGAAGCTAAACAGAAGGAAGACGAGATCTGGCATGCCAAGTATATGCGTCAGCTGTTTATGGATCACCTGCTCTCTGAATGACATTTGCTGCTGGGTGTTCCGTCGAAACCGGTACCAGCCGATAACATTCTGCATGGAAATGAACAGAAGCAGGTAGAGATCAGCAGGGCTCAATCCTACAGGTGTAGTGTATTCAAGAATAGTGTATACATTTGTTAGTATAGAGTAATCTGCTTGTTAAGTCTGATGTCATGTGATTCATTTTTATAAATTGTTATAATATTGTTGCCGGGCATGCCATGAGCCTGGAGACCATAGTTTTTAAATAAATTGTGATTAAGAAAGTAGTCTCACTTAAAGGTCCAGTGTGTCATTTTTTGGAGGATCTACTGATCTATATACTGTATATGTCTTTAGAGGGGTATAAAGACCTTACATAATTATGTTTATAGCGTTATGTTTTTATTACCTTAGAATGAGCTATTCCTATCTAAATACAAAGCGGGTCCTTTTACATGGAATTCGTGATGTTGTTTCTACACAGACCTAAATGATCAAACGTTTCGTAAATCCGTAATGTCATTCGCCAAAGAAGCAAAATGTGATGACATCTTAGTTCTATGTCAGCCACTGTAGTGCTTCGAAAGGGAGGGTTGGAGTGAGCCGATGGTTGCAGTTTGCGTCCTCACCATTAGATGCCGTTAAATTTCATACACTGGACCTTTAAAACAATTGGTGGCTTGGACACAGAGATAGTATTTCTTACATCACAACTTAACAAGCAGATATTGGCACACTATATAAAAACAGGAGAATTGCTTTTATAGATACAAATAAAGAAATTGCAAAAATGCAGTCATTTTACTTTTAACGCATGATATTACTCAGATAACCGCACTGCTTACTTTTCGTCTGTCTTTGAGGATTCGGTTGAGATCTTCTTCATTTACATTACCTGCATAGTCATAAAAGCTGAAAACATAAAAAGTCATTTTCAGTTAACTACAGGGAAACTTATATAGACATTAAAATGTATGTGAACAGTAAGTAAAATACGCAAATATTAAAAATAATTATATATTAAAAACATCAACTAAATCCAAAGGGATTTTTTGGAGGTTCTCACCTAAACAGTTTTGCACAAGGTTCATGATTTTGGACCTCTGAAAGACAAGTTGACTAGTCATCAAATCATATTCAATGCTTTTTAATTTCTCTGACAATACATAAAAATCGGATTAATCTAAATCTGGTAAATTGATTTGCTATAATAGCTCAAAATGATTAAATAATAAACTTTAACAGATAAATCTGACAATTATGAAAAACAATAGATAAATTAATTATTCTGCCAAATAAGCTCAGGCATTTAACATGAGTCAATGAAAAAAAGAATACTTGAACCAGTTCTTCCCTCTAAAAACATTTGATCATAGCCTATACAACTGTTAAATGCCATTGGGAATGTTTTCTAAAAATACCACTTTTGGATGTTAAAGGCCTTTGAAGGTCTTTCTAAATAGATTTTTAAGATAAAGGCATCCATAAGGTCCCCCTCGATTATTGGAGAAAAACTACACCGTCTACAAAAGGCTTTATCTCCTCTCTTAATTGAAAATATATGTTGTCAAGTAATGAAGTGCAACATTTATAAATATTGAAACAAAATGAAGTGGGTCACTGGAATGACAAAAAAACTCTTAATCACATCTTAGTTAAACATGTCTTGTAAACAGTTTGTTAGTCAAACAGTTGGGTGGTTGTCAGCTTATTGACAACCAAGCTTGTCGAAACTTTGGATAGGCCTAGTTGACATAAAGCAAACAGTTTGCCCTCTACCTAACCAAACATTGATCATTCGGTGATGTCATGTGCTCTGTCTTGCATCAGACCCTGTGCGCATATCTTCTACTGATAAAGACCCCATGTTTCCAGCTACCATGACAGTTCACTCACAATACTACCCCACCCAACATATTATGTCTATGACGTGAGTCTGGTATCAACTTCATGCTAGGAATTCAAAGATTACATACACCATGTTTCACTGTTGCATTGTCAAGGTTTTAAAATGAAAGAATTACATTTTGTCTATAGCTTTGGCACCGTTTATGTAAGAAAAGTTGGTTTTACCTATTACACTAAGGAATTCGGAGCTACCGATGTGTGAGTCACTGATGCTTAAAGTCTCCTCCTGTCTAACGTCTCCCAACAGGAAGCCCTCCTAGAAAAGTCAATAAACAAACAAACATGTTTGTTTATTTGTACACTTACAATTGCATGTGAATGTCAACTCAACAAACAACTCAATTAAACAGAATCGCTGTTGTCCTACTTTTCATTTAGTAAAATAAAGAAAATCTACTTAATTCATACATATAAACCAAACACGTGCACATTATTATTGACTCCATAACTTTATAACGTTTGGAAACATAAACTTGCGTTTTGCAATAAATATCAAACATGTTTACGAAGGTGTTCTAGCATCAAAAGCCATGTAAATGCTATAGCTTTCCTCATAGTCCCATGCTCAGATCAAAGATAGGATTGCTGTCAGATTATTATTGAAGAAAGAACGATTTAAACGTCACATGTTTACAGCAGGAAAACCATAAAGTTAAGTGATAAACATGTAATAAAAAACAATGATGCAAAGTCAGCATGCTCGACGGAACAACACGTAATTCAGAATACCTAAACTTATAATAGTGCAGTTAGCACATTAAAGGGCATGGCACGAAACAATGCTGATCATTGATCATATTAAGCATATATATCCATATATATTTCTTCATATGAGTTGAATAATATAACGTTAAATATGACGTTCTATTAAACATGCCGTATTAGACATTGACGCGACTTGTTACATGGTTTAGATTTGACAGTTGTTGCTCACAAACAGGTTAGCCGGGAAGCTAATGTGACTTACGTCCTATAACACGAACTAGTCGAAATATAACTCACTGAAAACCACCCAGTGTTACACATACATTACAGTAAACAATCAAGCAAAGCGTCAATGGCAATGTCACTTTCTGACAAGCTTGTAAATGCTGTCAGCTTGTCGGTTTGCTAGCTACCATCCGGGCCGTGTCACTAAACCTCGGGAGCTTCTTACCTAAACATCATTTCTAGGATTCAGAGGCGCATTCCGAGACATCGACCTATTATACCTGAAAATGCTGCTGACGCGAAACTCTCTACAAAGCCAACTAACTAGGAAAATCGATCCTTTTCTAGACTATGACAGCCTGCAATGTTGTCTTAGTAGACAGCTCACAAGGTTTTAAGACCAGCCCCTGTGCAGCCACACCAGGAAGATGACACCGGGAAATGGATTAATTTGGATTTAATGGTGCAATCTGCTCGTTGTTTCGATATGCGGTCGTGCCCTAAACCATTTTCTTTAACTCACAGAGTCGGTTGGTAGAGTACTTACATGGTCGGAATCGCTGTTGGCACTGTGATAACACACAGAACTAAAAGTGTAACCCGAAATCGAAGCCGCCATGATGGAAACATACGCGCCCACCCCACAATCCTTTGCGCTCGCACTGTACATTAGCCATAAGGGATTTTAAAACCAGATTATTAATCAACAAAATGCGTGGACTTTTGTGTGTTGGTAGTACTGAGACTTTAAAACGATTCTAATATGTTTTATTTAAATAAAAATGTTTGCTTTTGTTGGAATACTTTTTACTTAAAGGTCAATAAAGCTGTAAAAATATAGATTTTTCAGGTTGTGCTCACAGAATATAACATCTCGTTACTTTTTATTTTATTTGTTTTTAATTGGTCCTGTTTTCAGAATAATTCAAAAATAAAACATTAAGTTAACATACTTTAAACAACATTATGCCACCTGTCAAATGTATGATATTTGTACATTCTGTTATGACGTTTTCCCTTTGATTTGTAGTTGCGTTTTGTTTACATTTATGTTTTCATAGTGTTGTTTTAAATGGTGTCCTTGCTCCCACCATTAAATAGCTTACAACTTTTATTTTGAAGTGTTGTCATATTAAGCGTCATTACTCTAATACGTCACCGGATGTTGTTGATTTGAATTACGATGGATCCGTCAGTGAGCGCACATGGGACAGAGGACAGTCGACTGCAGTATAATGAAACGGGAGATGATTTTGCTCCATCAAAACTCGGAACAAAAGATTAGTAAGTGCTATCACTTATCGAAACGCAGTCGAGGGAGAACACCCAGAACAGGTGTAAACTGTTTAACACAGTTGTATGTTCAATGCCAGCAGTTGCTACTAATGAAATTTAACATCTGTGTCTAAAATATGTTTTCTGTAAGTGATCGCTTTGTCATCTGTAATTTGAATCTCAGTTAGGGGAGATGTTGCTTTGTTCGACTTCCCATCCAATTGGTCTCTGTATTTGAAAACGTGAAAAATATATTAGTATTTGAATGATCTTAAAACGAATAAACAGATTTTTTTTAAATGCTGTTTTCATTGAAGCTGGGATGATGCTTATAAGAGGGAGTTGCAGTCTTACAAGGATATCGGAGATGTGGGAGAAATATGGTGGGTTTTATTGTTTTCTTTAATAATTCTGCTTCAAAAGATGATATTTTAGCACATTAGTCTAGTCTGACAGCATATGTAATACATTTGAATCACCACACTATTATTTAGTATATTTTGTGTGTACATATTTGTTGAACTTTATGGAACATTTAAAAACCTTCATGTAATAGACTAAAAGATCAACCTTTAGGTTTGGTGAGGAAAGCATGGGCAGAGTGATCAGATGGATGGCAGCGCAAAATATACCCAAAAATGCTTCTGTGCTTGACATTGGGACTGGAAATGGAATCTTCCTTGTGGAACTGGCAAGTCAAATTTTCAATGTCACTGTATTTAATGATTTTAATTATATGGTTCCTTTAAAAAGTATGACAATAATTCAAACTGTCCCTTTAGGCCAAGAATGGTTACTCAAATCTTACTGGTATTGACTATTCCAAGACTGCTGTAGAGCTTACAACAAATATTCTTGAAGAGGAAGGTTTAACAAATATAACAATTCAGGTAGGGAAGGTATATAATTAAACATTAAAGTGATATTTCAGAGGGAAAACTAAATTTCCCAAAGTTTTATTCAACCTCAAGGCGATTATGTTATTAACGATTATATTAATGATAATGTTAGCTTCAGAAGACCATTGTTGAGACCACAGAGCCGTGTCGGGCAGTTCTTTGATCGATGGATGCACTTTTTGGAGCTTAAAAAAATTGCCCCCCATGCACTCCCATTCTACTGCTTGAAGAAACAATATAAGTGGTATTATAACTCCGACTGCATTATTCTTCAAGAAGAAAGTCATATTCAGTCAGGATGCCTTGAGGGTGAGTAAAACATGGGGAAATTTTGTTTTGCCTCTGAAATTAACATATTACCATTTTATTTTGTAATCTTGACATTAATATTTAATACTAACATAACTTCATATAAGTATTAATAGCTATATATAAATTTATAAATTAATATTGCCTGCGATATCAACAAATTATTTGTTAAAATGTAAGTTACACAAAATGGTTTTTTATATGCTTTCAGGTTGAGGATTTCCTAAACCCAAGCACAGAAATAAAGAGTTTTGATACATGTATAGATAAAGGTACGTTTGATGCCATTAGCTTGAGTCCAGAGGGCAGGGAAGAAGCAAAAGCACGCTATGTGGCATCTTTAAGAACTGTTCTGCAGCCAGAGGGTTTCTTCATTATCACCTCCTGCAACTGGACCAAAGAGCAGCTGCTACAGATCTTCAGACCTGGTACAGAAGTAAAAACAAACAGTTTTATAATAAATAATGATCTGTTGTAAAATATTAATATAGGTATGTTTCTTGCAGGCTTTGAGTTGGTACAAGAACTGCCTACGCCTCGCTTTCAGTTTGGTGGTGTGACAGGAAATAGTGTGACGGCCTTAGTGTTTAAACGAAATGACTGATTGCCAAATTTGAGACAAATCTAATACTAAATATTATACATTTATGTAGTACCAATAAAGGCAAACTTTTAACACATTTAAAGAGCTAAGTCATTTAAGGAATACAAATGAAAGAAATAAAGCAAAACACATCTCTTCCTGGAACTATTTGATTCTGAAGGCTGCACGAATCACGTGACCTTCGAAAAATTGAGCCGGGACTCTCTCTTTCAATGGCTCTGGGGACTTCTCTATAGGAGTGAAATTATTAATATGGAACAAAATTCACTAAAGCTGTGTTTTTATTTGACACCACGTTGTGTAATACTTAAATCCTTTTATTACACTATACAAATAGACAAATATTATTGATGCTTTCAAATATATTACTACAAGTCTTTTTTTATCATTTTTTAATTTAGTTATTGTGTCATTGTCACAGAAGTTAGTAATCAGGACCTCTATTAGACAATCTTAATTTTGTTGTAGTGTACATAATGTGACACACGAGGGTAGTATTGAGTTACATTTGGTGAATATGTCTGGTATTTTCAGACTAGCGGATGTGTTTTGTTTTAGACTTATAGTTCGTTTACTATAGTGTCGTTATTTGAATAACTTTTTGTAGTATACAAATATTAAAACTCTAAGGGGCGGTTTCCCAGACAGGGCTGAAGCCTAGTCCCAGACTAATTTAAATGTTAGAGGTGTCTTGATCAAAAACAACGTACGTACGCTGAAATAAATATATCAGTGCTATTGTTTTGTCTCAAGATGCACAAGATGTTTTTTTGTAATGAATGTTTTTTTTAAATGACTTAAATATCCTGATTTAAGGCCTAGTCCTGATGTAAGATAATCACTGTCCGGGAAACCGCACCCTTAGCACAAACGTAATGTATTTTTAATGTTTAAGCATGGTTTCACTTTGTGAACAACTTACAGCAGGATAAACTGTAAAAACGATTAACCAATCATTGCACTATGTGCAAGAAACCCATCTGGTTGTTTATGTGTGCGTCAGAAAATGTTTGAAATGATGAGCTTGCCCTGTGTGAAAAGATGGATCTCAACATCATCCCTGTTGGAAAGGTGTCAAATAAGAATTGTGCTGGACCTGTAAGATTTTCTAAAGACCACTGACTGGTCAAGACTGATCAACAAATAGCTTTTTCAAACTGTTTCTTAATATTTCCGAATAAAAAAAATTCAGATTCTGTGGACATGTGAACATATGACCCTGAAGGTATTATCAATATATATATATATATATATGTATGAGTATTGAATGTATACTCTGTTCTATTCTCAGAATTGATCAAATTACCTCATGGCAGTATCCCTTCCATTGACTTTAGCCATTATTATTAGGTTGGCAAAATAGATGTTTTTCCTTTTTTTATTTTGGCAACATTTAAAACGTCAAATCAACAATAGTCTTATATTTTAAAACAGTTGTTGTTTGAAAAAGAAACAAGTAAAATACCATAGTAAATAACAAAGTAAAATGTATTTTGTAAAATTGCATAATTTATCAGTGAACAATTATTTCCAATGCTTAGATAAGGCAGTCTCTGGGTTTCTGTATTTATTTAAGCTTTCAAGGCCATATATTGAAAATGTATTTAATGAAATAATTTAGAGTGCAGGTCCGTAGCCAGCCTATTGAAAGGGGAGGTTCTTTTTTTCAAAAAGTGGACCTTTTTGCAGTTTATCTCCTCCTTTTGTATTTAATTATGAGGTTCAATTCCTTCGTTTTGGTGACCTTTTATGCACTAACTTGTGCTGGATTAGCTTGTCTGCTGGTATCTTAACCAGCACGCTTTTTGATGAACCTAAAATATTTATTGCATTGTTGTCAACTTGCTTCCTCGTGTAACATGGTTGATAAGTTTACATACACAGTTCACAAGTTTAAAGACCACACTAACAACAGAATAGATTTAATGAACTTTACTGAAATATTATTAATAATTCTTCTCATCATCATTTCTTGACTCTCTGTCAATGCCTCTTTGCTATGTTTTATTTTTGTTACTACGCTACGTTTATATGGCTATTATATTGTAGACCAGGGGTCCCCAAAATATTTTCTGCAAGGGCCACATAATTCTCCCTGTCTTTAATGGGGGGCACGCACACACACGCGTCCTGCAACAATAATCATATTAATTTGAAACAGCAACCCAGAAATTTGTCACAAGCATTGATTAAAACAATGATGACTATAATCACATGAAAAAAAACGACTTAAATTCTGTACCTTTGGCAGTGAGGGGGGGTTCGTTCGAACCCCCCCCTGCGGGCTTGGAGTGTAACTTGAATGAATTTTGGTTGGTTCATGCCCCAATGTAAAAGCTGATCTAACCGCAAATTAAACAATCAATTCAACTGGAGCACAATATCATCAACAAGCTTATTTACGTAATTGAGTTTTTCTTTTCACAGTTTTCAAGCAGGAACATTTTACCCTGCAGCATTTAGGACACTTTCAGGTTTCTGTGCTTGAATAAATGTTTCTCTCTCTTTTTGGAAGAGAACAAAAAAGACTCAAATGTCTCTTGCTTAATACTGGCTCACAGTAGCACTTCAAGCATAACATCTTCAAGTTTCTGTAACTTCTCTCTTATTCTGGGATATTTCTCATTTTCTGGGTCATTTTTAAGAAAAACTTTTGACCGCTGTACTTGATAAGAAAAGGATTGAGCATCCAGGACACGACCGCTACCACGGCAACAGTGAAAGAGCAATAAAAGACTGGCTGTGGGCCATGATTCTGTGGTACTTTTTAAATCTCCCACCCCTCTTTGGTTATCACCCCATTCCCTGCTAGCCGTAGAATGAAATGAAAAACAAAACCTGAATTTGAATCTCTCTTGGCAACCACTATACTGTAGATGAAAATAAGTTTACATAAAATAAAAAGACTAAGGGTGTGAAAACTAATTTTTTCATGGCTCAGCATATAAATCTTAGGAGAGTATGCAGGCAGCGTTTACTGAAGTAGGGAGTACTGAAGGGTGATTTAATAGTGTGCGAGATCGATGGATGTAGCCAGTGTACATATGTGTGGCAATTAGTAAATTCACAGCATTGGATCAGCTGTATGGCCATGAGGCGTTGACCTCAAGCTAGTTAATAACTTGCAGACTGACTAATAATTATTATGAGTGCAGCATAAAATAAGAACATGAATTGACCCAAGAGACAGCTGTGACAGGTAGTCATTGTAATGTCACCAATTTCTAATAAGCTTGCTGGGCAATGGCCAATAATGTACTGTACCACATTGATGAATATTTAAAAGTAAATATATTTAATACATTTTTTTAAATTAACACCTAAGATAAGAAAATCCTTATAAATACATTCTCTCAGACTTTATATTTCAAGTTTTGACTCAGAAATTGTCACATCCAAAATGCTGGAATTGCCCATCCACATAATACATACAGCATGCATACTGTATTTACCGTTGATAAATTTAGGTTTTAACATGAGTGAATTTAAACAGGTTGCATTAGATTAATGATAAAAGCTCACTCAGTATTCTTCAATGTAAAACTTGATTGTTCAGGACTGTTGACCCGTGTCCTCTATTTGAATTCCAGCTTCCAGCTTCATTTATCTCACATTAATCTGTATAATTGGGTTGCTTAGCCTTTAATTCAACATCCAAGCATGGGCTGCTCTGATGAAGAATAAGGTATCCACTGTGTTTAATTGAATTAATTTACCACACAAGTCTGCGTTCTCCCTATTGTGATAAACAAAGGCTGGATGTATCTTATAAGGTGTCATGATTTTGTTATTGGTCACGCTCGCTCTTGGTTTTTCAAGGATCTTCATCAGACAAATGCAAAGTGATGGAAGAAATAAAGAACTGTGCTGGAGGCTGTTCTGAAACATCTTGCACACAATCTTTCTCATTACGCACAGGAACGGGCCCCAGCAGGTTCAGCACAGACTAATGGCCAGACTAAAATACATCACCTTTGTTCGAAGAGGAGATAGAGAATTTATGGAAAAAAAGATGAGGCGGTTGAAGCATACAGAGAGAACCAGCTCATATGACATCTGACAGCGATTGATAGGGTTTTGGTTAATTGATGGCATTCAGATGGGGCTGTTGTGGATACGATTAGGGACAGGTTATTGTTTACGTATGTATACAGCAGTGAAAGGTCTCTTAAAGATTTGATCTTGCTAAATTTATTATTACAAATAACTCTCTTAAGCTTTCAATTTCATCTTCTATCAAAATACATTACATTTTCATTCGGCAGGGGTCACAATCTACATCTAAATATATGGAAATTTTGAAAAGGTGTGTTCTTAAACTAAAGTGAAATGTTGACAGCTACTTTAGTAGCTGCAAGGTCATTCTGTCTTTTGGGGTCTACATCAAAACACCTTTGCGATGTAAATAAAAACGAGTCCTGTTGTAAAGAGGCAGTCTTCAACCTATTCTCATTTTCAGTTGGGCTTATATGTTGTCTAAAAAATTAAAATGACAAGTTCTTTTTGAATGATGCAAGGCAAAATGTATAACACATGCATCATGTTGGAAACCTTTTTTATTATTTTTATTCCACATGACTACATTGCAGTACAATGCATCAAATATAAACGGAATATTCACTGTGTGATATATTTACACTTTTGTACAGAAAATACTATCATACTGCCAAACTCTACTACAAGGTAGAGCTATTGTTGCTTAACATCAATTTGCGCCATCTATTTTACATCTACACAAAATGAGATATTTTGAGAAATGTCTCAGTGTTTTTTTGTATCCAGACAATGGAAGTCAAAGGAGGCCAATGTTGTTTGGTTGCCGGCGTTCTTTAAAAATATTTAATATTTTAATGTATCTTTTGTGTTCTGCAGAAGAAAAAAAAGTCATGCAGGTTTGAATGGACATGCGGGTGAATAAAGGTTGAAATTATGTTCATTTTAGGGTGACCTTTCACTTAAATTGCATCTAACACTAAACCTCACCTAAATCTCTCATTTGCTCACAACTTTTTCAAGCAAAGGTCTTAAGTTGTTCTACAGGAGCCAGCGTTGACATTCAGTACACTATGCAAATAGGGAGTTGGGTATTTGACAGTCTGAAGCAGTACCTCTGACCCTCACAGTTCAGAAAGCCAACCGTTAATCAAACCAACAAATATGGCAGATTAACCAAATGGCTCCATAGTAATTAATTGCCACAAAATCAATAAAGTTGGAACACAATGTACTTGGCCAGTAGCCCACAGAGAGGCCTGCGTTGCTGTATGCTACGAGTCCTTGGCTGGATCACAAGTGTGCTATCTGCATGGAGTTCATAGAAGCAATTTCCATATGATAACTAGAGGCTAAAGGTCCATCTGCAGCTCGCTGTGATCTCCATCTGGACCTGTGCAGACGGATGTGCCATTACTGCTGTAGACAGGCCAGATGTTGCAGATATGTCATTAGGGTGACACCCTGCTAGTTGTCTACATTAGTTCACTTTTCTCACTATTTGCCCTCTTGGCTGTGCCAAGGACTAACAAAGACGGCCGTCAGCTTTAATGAAGGCTGTTGCTAATACAACATTATAATGGAGTACATATATCGTTAAGTTATGTAGTATAGAGAGCATATTTGTAGTATAAAGACGTATCGGTTTCTTTAGGTTTCACATTGTAAAACAATACATATGTTGTTCAACAAAAAAAATATTTGGACACTTTATGGTTGTCAAATGGAATTGGGACATAGTTCACCCGAATATTTTTTTCCTTTTTCATCTTTAAATTCCCTCGTGTCAATCAAAACCTATATATGACTCTTCTATGGAACACAAAACAAGATAAGCTGAGAAATGTCTCAGTGGTTTTGTGTCTGTACAATAAAAGTCACTGGGTCCCAAATGTTGTTTGGGCACCAACATTCTTCAAAATATCTTCTTATGTGTTCCGCAGAAGAAAGTCATGCAGGTTTGGAATGACATAAGGTTAAAAAATAACGAAATAATTTGAGGGGACTCTGGGGATTTCATTTCCACTAAATTTGGCATTGGAAGCAGATGGTTAAGAATAATTGGAAAAGTGGCAAGTGAACTTGAGAAAAAGTCCAATGTCATTTGTTTGCAGATACCACTTGGTGTTGATACTGCAATGAGTTTTATACATTTGAAATAGTGTCCAGATTAGTTTAGATGCCCCTGTAAACAATATCAGTCAGATTTTTGGACATATTTGCCCAATATAGAAGAAAAATTGGATAGTGAGGAAAAATCAGCCACAGATCATGAGAACTTTATCAGAACTTTTAAAATCATTCTTAGTGCCCAAAGATATTTAAAGTTGGTTAAAGCTATGATCTAGGAAAAGGCTGGGTATTTTTTAAGAAGTCTATTTTTTAGTCTTTCCATGCGGTTTGCAAACTTCTCGGTATGACCTATGTCTGGCATGTTGAAAATGCATTATAGTTCATCATTCCCTTCCTCGAGCACTGCACTGCCCCTCCATCATTTGCCTTACTGCAGATTTATTGCTTCGCATTAAATTCGGTGACACAGTTTTTGTCTCAGCTGAGCAATTGGCCGCTTAAGCAGCTCTGCTAATTGATCCTGTAAGACTTGTAAATCATGCTGGTGTTCCTCCTTTTTCTTTCTCTCAGTCTGCAGATTAATCTCATTAAGACCCGTATTACACTCGCCAAGGTGCATTACCACGCACTTTTACCGCTTACGAGGGACTACCTGAACGAAATAACTCTAGCAACTTCTTAAGCGGACTACTTAAAGACTATGTAAAAATAGTTAGTAATAGTTAGTTAGTTTAGATAGTGATCTCTAATGAAAACATGATAGGGCCTCGGTTGCCACATTGCTTTAGAGGAATTAGTTCACCCAAAAATGATCATCATTTATTCACCCTCTTGTCATTTTAAACCGATATAACTTACACAAAAGAAGATATTTTAAAGAATGTTGGTAGCCGAACAATGATGCCATTCATTTCTACTGGTTTAGTGTCTGTGCGATAGAAATCAATGGGTACCACCGTTGTTCGGTTACCAAAATTTTTCTAAATATCTTCTTTTGTGTCCTAAAGAATAAAGAAAGCCATAAAGGTTTGAAATGACAAGAGGGTGAGTAAATGATGACATCATTTTAATTTAAATTAATTTTAAACGTAAAGGTCACAGTCTTTCATACCATCCTGATCTTTAAAATAAGCTTCATTGAATAAAAAAGAAATTACAAAATTAAAGCCCAATTTACCAGTATTAAGTCAACACACAGTACATTGCACATTGAGGTCACTACTAAGAGATCCAATACTTTTTCACCAAAGCAATAGTAATCAGATGAATGTCCCCTGAGCCTCAGATTTATTAATCACTCCTGATGAAGTAAAGTCTTTATGCCCCTTACGATCTTAAAAGAAATGCATCACATTCCCCATGAATAAGTTCTGTTACTCATCAATCATGATATTCAAGCCCTAAAACAAGCACATTGGTCAGCCAGGTGGTGTTTACATTAGCCCGTTGTCATACAAAAACAAAGTTTTAAAACGAAAACGGTCCTCGTCCACATGCATTTTAGAAAAATCTTTGTTTACACTACACTACCGAAAACGCATGTCACATGACCATTCAGACACGCTGGACATGTGCACATAAATGTAAACAGTTGTATGAGCAGACATAAGTTGGTTGTTGATGACAGTTGGTTACTAGTCACAGACCGACCAATACAAAATGAATGTGATGGCGAGGAGAAGCAAAGACGTGTGGTTAACGTTACATGTGGTAATCCATCTTATTAGGCTTGTTTGATTTCATTCGGCATCATGCAGACGATCAACGGATGACGTTGCAGTACTGAGAGAGCTATTTTAAAGCATATGGCTCTTGATTCTCTCGCGCGTTGCTGTAATATCACTGTGTTGATCAGTGTACACAGGACAGCTCGAAGTCAAACAAGCCTGTTATTCACACGGTCCTTTCAAGGCTGGTCATTGTCGCCTCCAGGTAACGTAACGGCTCATATGACCGGGGCTTAACGGATCAGGGAAGCAAACGCAATGATACAGACGAACCAATCAGTAAGCGATCGTGGGCAACCCCGCCTGCGTATTCTAAAGTCACAATTTTTGTCCAAAAGTTCAGAATTCCCCTTCAGTTATTCATAAAAAAGAACTTGTACAGGTTAAGAAGAACATGAGGATGAGTATATAAATAAATGTATTTTTTGTTTAAGCACTTCTTGTTTAAATTCCCTCACGACACTCTAAAGTACTTTTAAGTACAACCAGATGAGAGGAAATCTACCACCTGAACTGATATATTTGAAGTTGTGTCTCATTTATGTTGTGTAACAGAAGACTTTATCTGGCTCACTAGACTCCTCAAGTAAGAGCTGTTTGACTCTAATAGGCTGCATTAAGACAGATATACAAAATCCCTTTCCTGCAATTCAAGGCATGACTCTTTCCAAATGCAGGCAACCAGCAAATTGAATCCTCTAAACAACTAAGTTGAAAAAAATACAGAAACAGCACTTGGGGAGAAGGGGGGTCATGTATTTATTTATTTCTATTTTTAAAGCATTTAACAGATATTATTACATCACCCACCTTTTTCAGAAATGGCATAATTTGATGGGATATATTAAGATGTGGATCCAAGTTCTGTTGAAGCTTATAGTTTCTATCAATCTCTGCTGGTTTGTCTAAGCTTAGTCTCCGCCTCAGACGTCGCGCCCACGGAAGGTTGGCTAAACGTCTGATGCATAAAACACACTTTAGCATTTTCAAAATCGTAATCTGATTGGTCGAATTTCACAGGATTGCGTGTCGCGTTCTTCAACGGTCCGCCTGGATACAACACGAAGCAGTCTGATCTAAGAAGTAAGCTGTTGTGTTTACAATGGTTGCTATAAGAATATCTAAACGCTTAGATAACTTTTGACAGTTTCATGAATGTACACCGGTCTGTTACTGCGGAGACATTTCCACGCCTCTAAACATGACACGGCACAAAACAAAACATGATTGGTTGCTTTACCTGTCAGTCATATGTCCTCTTAGGTGGGCCTTGGCCAAAGAAAGCGGCGATAAGTTCCAGAGCTTTGATGTCTTTGTTTTAGTAGATACATTTTTATTACTTTTTATGATTAAACTAAATATGTTGGAAACTCATCCTCACTGAGTGACTTAAATCACCCACTGTGTGGTATACTGTTCATTCTCTCTCTCTCTCTCTCTCTCTCTCTCTCTCTCTCTCTCTCTCTCTCTCTCTCTCTCTCTCTCTCTCTCTCTCTCTCTCTCACACAGCCTTAAAACTATTTTAAAACTTTGATTCATGAATGTATTACATACTGTACAGAGCTGTCAGTCGTGCAGTGCATTGTGTTGTAGTTGTTTTCTGTGGCATCTGGTTGAAAAAAATGTGGATGTAAGGAAATTAAACTGATTATGATTCACGTGTCTGATAAATGTCGTAAAAGAACTAAACTTGATCAATGTTAGCCTTTCACTTCAGTTCACATGGAGTTTATCTGTTATGGCTTTAGTTAAACATGCAAATGCTTTAATCTCAATGTGCCCATGTGCATCACACAGACTTTATCTAGTCAAAAGACTAACTCTGAGCAAAACAGTAACATTGAAACTCTTGTAAATCTCTCTGTTAAGACGGAGAAATACGGCAGAATCTTGGTATAAACCATCTCCAGCAACAACAAGTGTTACCTTAACAGGTGTGTGGGTAAGTAGTGTTACTGGGCTGATGCCATTTTTCAAATCAAGTATTATGGTCAGTATAAAGAACAAGCAGAATACTTGTGATCTCATTCTACATCTTTGTTTTTCATATTAGCCTAAAACATCCTCACCATGTTTGTTTACATGAATGACTAAACAAATCTCTAATAATACAGTTCATTCTTGTGCATTATGAATGCTCAAGAACACGACTTCAGTCTGTATCTTTAACCTTCAATTGAACCAGACTAAACTTGAAAAATGACTCTTGTATAAACGATGTTATGCTATACATTACAAATCTTTTGACGATTTTGTGGTCATGAATCAAGTTGATCGCATCTGTGCTAGTCAGTGCTCATGCGGGGGTGGGAGAGGGCTCTCATCGCCATGGAGATAAGAGTGCTTCATTTTTTGCGTGAGTGGAGTGGCTTGTCAAGGTCGGAAGCAACGTGGTCCTGCACTGTCTCACAGCTCCCACAATAGAGGGTGGAATGGGCCATGGTGGTAATTGTTCACTGGGGAGGGACCTGCTCTGAAGATTTGACTGTAATGACAGGGCTGAACTGTAAACAAGAATGTGGTCGACTGCAACTGCTTCGGTTCCGGCTTTAATGTTGTAGGATCATTCTTAAAACGCTTACAATTTGCTATGTGCTAAGTTTTTCATGTATACGATTTAAATCTGTATAGTGGTTTATACATAGAAACGCAATGAGATTTGACAAACACAGTTCATTTTGTTGCACTGTACTTGTATGTGTGTAATGACAATAAATTGAATCCAATCCAATCCAATCATATTTATTTTGATATCCAGTTTAAAACCCGATTATTTGAAAGAATCTGCTTGCCACAATCTGACAATTAAAATTCTCGCTTTTGGGTGAATATTTACATTCATTACAAAGATGACCCTTATTTAAACAAGTTTTTTTCTTCAACCAAGACCTCACAGCAAAACCACTGCTCGAGAAAACAAACATTTGCATAATTGAACTATCTGTCCAAACATTTACATTCTTATTTCCGAGTATATAATAAAGATCAAGGTATGGCTTTAATGATAATCATTATAAGCATGTATTTTCTGCGTGTACAGACCAGGGGAGCATATGCTTGGTACCTCAAACGGCGAGGGCCAGAGGAAGAGCAACCACATCTATAATTATGTGTGATTATGTGTCTCATCGAGTGGGAGGAAAAGATAGCTGTGATTATATAATTATTAATCAAGCCTGTCCATAACCCTCTGCTGGCAGCCAGGTAGAGTGGAAGCGCTCATCAACTCAGTTACTAAGAATTCTCGGAAAGAGATGCGTGTCGTTTCCTTCGTTATATTTAAATCTATTGCCATTGGCAGTCACTATATGCGAGACATGTAATAAGGGTAATTATTATTATTATTATTTATAGTCTGAAAGTTACTGTCATGGTCCTGTCATCCTTGTGTAAGGATGTATTTTTCTAGTCTTGTGTGATTGGAATCCATGGCAGCCGTGTCTTCATTACTTGTGATAAGAAACTTTTCAACTTAAAGGGACAGTTCACCTGAAAAATTAAAAAGTTGACATTATTTACTCCACCTCAAGGTGTCCCAAACCTGTTTTAATGTATTTGTTCCGGTGTACACAAAAGAGGATATTTGGAAAAGTGTTTGTAACCAAACCCTTCTGGGGCACTATTGACTACCATATTTCCCCCTATTATGTTGATCAATGGTGCCCCAGAATTGTTTGGCTACAAACACTCTCCCAAATATCTATACACAAGTTTGGAACAACTTGAGCATGAAAATGATGAATGAATTTTATTTTTGGGTTAGCTGCCTTTAAGAACCTTTGAACCAAAAGATTATTTGAAGATGCAAACATGGCTCTTCTTTGGAATTGCTGAAAAAACGTTTCTTTTAAAAAATGTTTATATTTAAGAATGTAAAGAAGGTGATACAGTAACATACTTTTATTGATAGCTTGATTTCCCTCGAAAGACATCAATATCAAAACTTTTTCTCATCGACCTACACATTTAAAGTAGTTAAGATGGTGTAAACTTGAGTCCCCTGCTTATGGTTTACACAAAGGTGCAGGGTTTTATACAATGTCATTCTTGGTCGGAGACTCACTATGAACATTATGAAGCATCTTGCTAGCTGTTTTCTGTCTGCGGGCAATGCTTCTGACCTAATGTCTCGGATAGGAATCTTTGATGGTCATAAAAATATAATAAAACTCATTCCCTTTTAAACGACTGCCAGCACCACTTTAAGACACGGCATGGCCTGTTTTTATCATAGTCATGTTTCAAGATTGTTAAGGGATAATTTGAGTCGTCAGGTTTCTTTTTTCCCACTGGTAGTTAGAAATACTGAAATAACCTCTTTGACAAGATGTTTATCCCTGCAGGAGTTTATTTAGCCTGTAAAAGTCGTATGTGCATTGCCCTTCGATGCCCTGCTACCCTGAAGACCTTTTGTTTGTGTGTGTATGTGTGTGTGCTAGCCTGGGTAGCTTCTGTGAGATCAATATGCTCCTTGTGCAAAGTGAAACAGGTCCAGATCACTGATTTAAAGCCCCATTGGTCTACAAGCACACACACACCTTGGTTTCTTGGCCCCCTGTTGTTTTGAGATAGCCCTGAAACAGCCTCTGTTTGGCCTGCTGTCAAGGGCTTTCAGAAGGTGGGGTGCCACCAATTTCTGCACACTCGCCTCTAATTACAGAATCTGGGTGCTGAACTCATGGTGCTCAAGTGAATAATAGCCACAATCTGTCTCAATAAATGCCCCCCCCCCTAATCTGATGACACTGCGTGGGATGGTGATATTTAGCTCAGATTGAGAGATTGCGATTCTTCAGTATTATTTCATATATGGTGCGGCTCAATCAGAGGCCCAAAAAGCATTAGATTCATGTCTCAGGTAAGGTTTTTCTGTCTGTCTGCCTGACATGTCTCACACTAATATTGTTTTTAATAATGAGTTTCAATAATGATAAAAATGCCATGAAAGGGAAAAAGGTTTGGGACACGAGAGAGTTGAACAGTTTTTTTAACCTTCAAAAGATCTGGCAGCTTGGGTAAAATGACATGTTTTGTTTTATTATACATCAATCCCCAAATTGTCAGTCCATTTCTGTAATTTGAATGTTTTTGTAAAAAAGTTCGTTATAAGGGAAGGAAGGAGGCGGGAACCGGCGAACATTCAAACACTAAAACTTTAATTAAATAAACAATAAACACGGAAGTAACCGGCAGCCACCTCACGGTAGACTGCCGGCCATAAAACATACACAAACTAAACATATGTCCGGGCCCGGTCCTCTCTCGTCAACAGTCCTGCCGAACATCCTTTTAAGCTCCCAATCTCCTCCGTGATAAGATGCGGGACCGGTGCGCGCACAGCTGCTTGCACTGATCACTCATGCCACCGGCCCCGCGTCACGGCTCTCGTCCCGCCTTCCTCACCACATACCCCATCACCCCTTACAGGCCGGGGGGCACCACCGAGACATTTCCCTCTTCCCCCCTGGGGAGCCAGTCTCAGTGTCGGCGGCGCCGGCGAGACGAAAGAACGGAGACAGGATCCCCCGGAGCGACAGGGACGAGAGAGGGGAGAGAGGAAAAGAAAAAAAAATTGTCCGGTTCCCTGACACGCTGTCGCTCGGTCCTCAGCCCAGCCGAGACGCTCTTCCTCGCGGGCAATGCGGTAGTGCTGGACGTCGGGGGGGGGGGCCTGATCCTCCTCCGCCTCCTGGCGGTTGGCGATGGCCCTCGGCGTGAGGGCAGCCAGCAGCGGATCCCCCGTTTCCTGTTCCTCACCCTCATGGTTGTTGGACACATGATTCCGGCCCACGGCCAACGGCGACGACCCCTCAGCTCCCTCCTTAAGGCCGCCATCCCACCTCGGCCCAGGAGCACGGCAGCGGGCTCTCCGTCCCAGCCGATTCTTCTTGCTCCAGCACTACCGCCTTGGGCAGCCACCGGCGGACGTCCCTTGTCCGCGCTGCCCGAACTCCTCCGCACCACGATGCCCCTCGGCAGCGAGGGCTCTTCGACAGCATGCCCCTCCTTCCTCCCGGGTTTCGGCACCAATGTAATAAAGTTCGTTATAAGGGAAGGAAGGAGGCGGGAACCGGCGAACATTCAAACACTAAAACTTTAATTAAATAAACAATAAACACGGAAGTAACCGGCAGCCACCTCACGGTAGACTGCCGGCCATAAAACATACACACACTAAACATATGTCCGGGCCCGGTCCTCTCTCTTCAACAGTCCTGCCGATCGTCCTTTTAAGCTCCCAATCTCCTCCGTGATAAGATGCGGGACCGGTGCGCGCATAGCTGCTTGCACTGATCACTCACGCCACCGGCCCCGCGTCACAGCTCTCGTCCCGCCTTCCTCACCACAGTTTTCATATTTCAAAAATCTGTAAAATAAAACAGCAATGTTCTGTAAAACGATTCATTATATTTAAACGTCAGTCAGGAGGTTTTAACATGGTTTTATATAGGCAAGATTTTAAAATGGTTGCAATTTTTTTTCGCTTTTTCATTTTTCACAGAGGTGACAGTGTCATCAAAAAAGAAAAGAAATGGCTTTTTGATAGCTGTCGACCGTAGTTGCCGTATATCTGTAGACATGGAAAGGTTAAAATCTTGATGGTAAAAATTCACCACATTTCTTGTGAATTCACATATTCTTTGTCACAATAAAAGAATATTATATCTTTTATAAGATATAAATGTCTTAATATCTTATCGATTCAACATTTTAACACTAAACATATTTATGCTAATTTACAAAAATGTAAATATTTACCAGCGATATTATGTGTTACTGGACACCCGACACATTGAAATCTATTATAATTTGTGATTTATAAAGATCATATCATTATATGTTTCACCTTGACCTGATCTGAGTTCAACATAAACTGGCAATCATGTTCCTTGAGTTTAAAATGTCCCAGCATGCATCTCATTCCCGTTGCATTTATGCATGCAGACTTTAATGAGTCAGGATATCACAGTACACAAAGTGTAGGAATTTTTAGCCACCTCTCGTGCTCTACGGGAACGTCTCGCTCTCTATCTGCTGAGGTGAAGGAGAAGATGATGAATAATAAGTGGCATCTCTTAATGAGGCCACTGATTACACACAAAGCGCATCATCAATCAACAGCAGCGTTTCTGCTTTAATAGAGCCAGACAAATTCAAAAGAGGTAAAATCAAGAGCTGCTCAACCAAAGTCCCGCCCAGCTTTTATTAGCCTCTCTGCAATTTTAATAAGAGTTATTTGTGCCATTACACATCCATGAGTCTCAGCACAAGGAAAGAATTTTGATAAGCGCCATTTGGTGAATGTGTATAATCTATAACTGACTGTTGTCAGTAGAACCATAGAGTTAATATGCTCGGCTGCTTTCTCAGGTATAGACTCATCAAACTGAGGCTGTAATATAATATGATATGATATAAAAACAACAATAAATAAAAAACTCATAAAATCATAAGGTCGCTAGTCCAATAGTCAGGTCGCTAGTCATGTGTTTGCTTGATAAAACTCCTGCAAACAACCTTTTTCTTAAAGGTAACACTTTCTCCATAAGCTTCTTAACTACAGCTATGCTGGGATTTTAAAAGTAGTCGTGTTTTGACTTAAGGGACGTCGAACTGTTTATGTGGATAACAGCACATGCTGCTAATAAACAAGGATGAAAAAGAGATTTGGGTAAGTCTCCCAGAATGCTTTTTTATATCAGGCCTTCGATTTCTAATCCTTCAGTATACTATTATGGGATAACTGAAGAGGCTGAAACCATTTCAGTATTGCTCTGGCAACCATCTCCAGGGAGAGCATGGTCTTTAAGTAGCCATTCCTATTCAGTGAATTTTATTTCAATAAGAAGACCTTTGAAAGAAGTGTTCTTTGGGTTTACAGCGTGTTTAAAGATAACACCACTAATTCATTTACATTGTGCCAAGGCCTTTCCACAAGGGTTTGAATTCATATAACTCAAGGATTGGCTTTTGTTTTTGAAGCCCTATTTTTTGGGGATGTGTGGTGCATGTTACATATATGTGATTCTTCACTCACATACATCAGAAAAGATGTAATGCAAATTTTCATATCTCAGTGACATTGACTAATACAGCTGACTTTCTGTTTAAAATTCATAAAGGGGGAGGTGCTGTATGTTGAATGTTCACACCAAAACATTTATGAATATAATATAAAATGTGTACATTTATAATATAAAAATAAAGTGTTGACTTATAATTCAAGGGTTTTTATTTACTTATTTTTACAAAACCTGATTATAGCTATACAATCTGTATTTTAAAGGTCTTACTGTATTTCAACATTTCTTTACTCATTTCTTTATTATTTCTTTACGCAATTTTAGGACAGAGTTGATACAGAAATGAAACACAACTAAGAGCTTATGTTACTGTGTTGCCCATGCGGCATAACAGTAAAATATAAACATTAAAAGCAGAGGTTCTCATTGATCACAAGCAGCCTGATTCCCAGAAGTGAAGCTTCCCATAGGCTATACAGCTTGACATAAGTTAAGGTTGAGACAGACTGACAGTGCATCGATGCTAAAGTATGGCAAATGCTCCCGGGTACTAGTCAGTACATCACCGTATTGATCACTGTGCTGTTTATGGGGATCTAAAACTCTGGGTAGAAGAAGCTTAGTCAGCCAGAACATATACTAAAAAAGTGAGGTGGAGAATGCAGAAGACAGGATTGAAATGGGGCAAAAGGGTGCTTTCGGATGCCTTTTGTTTTGCTGCAGTTTGGTTTTCAAAAAGTCTACAACGGCTAAAATGAATATTATCGTTTGCTTTATGCAATGTGTATTCATGATTTAAGGCTAAAAAATGCTGTATTTTCCAAATAGCGTTCATGTTTGTATCTCCTCTTTCCACCGTCTCTCTGAAACGCGCTGATTTTTTACAAAGCACGCTCTGTGTGATGGAAATGTAACACTTCTTACCATATTTGGAACATCAGGCTCCAAAGCAATTGTACTGACAGGTACGCCCACCTTACTTGCTAATACATCTGGCCGGTCTTAGTGAAATCATACCACAAACTGACGTAGATTTGTGGGGGTGTGGGAAAGGCATTTCAGGCAGGTCTGGGGGAGCATTCGCTTTTAGATGGAATGCATCTTTTGTTCCGATACTTTAATTTTTCTCAATTTTATGTGTCTGATTCATGCATGGATAACTTATAACACACCAAAGACACAGAAAAACACGTATTCGCGTCATATGACCCCTTTAATGCTGCAGCATATTTGGATATAGCACCTCACAACTGAAACTTTTACTTTAAAAAGAAAGATTCTGTCATCAGTTGTTCCAAATCTTATGAATAGTTACTGAACATTTTTGTTTCATTGTGCCTTCAGCATCATTATAAATCTGCATCTGTGCTGTTGAGCGCTAACTGTTTCAATTGTGTAGGAAATTGTGCTATTAAAAGTGAATAGGAGTTCTTGGAGAGGATCTTTAAAGAGAATTGTCATTCTGTAGCCAAGAAAACTTTGGACATCATATCCACGTAGTGGTTCACTAAACAGCTGCCACATGGAGACACTTTCTCTTTCCCGCTCTGTCTCTCTCTCTCACTCTCTTTCTTCCTCTCTCCCTCTGTTCATCTTTAATGAGATTTCTTCTATTAAATCAGAGTCCAGTGATGCTTTCAGAGCACTGTATGTGCATTTCAGAAATAAGCTTAATAAACGTGTGATAATGACAGTATCCTGGTAAATGGATGTCCTCACTGAGTCGCACTGTAGTTTGATGGATCGATACTTGGGGAAACACATACTGTAAATTAAACCACAGGGAAGCAGATACAACTGCTTCTCCCTACTTATTTCTTACTGTGCATTTAATTGATCAAAGATGCCGCAAACTGACTGTAAGTAACATAACAACAGCATTGCATTGTAGTTGCAGCATGACAACTTTTTTATTAACATGTGGCTCTATGTTTATCTTGGAAAGCCATTTTTTATATATCTACCTCACTTTCATTGAATGTTTAGACCAAGCCTTCTATTTTTTTTTCTGCCAGGAAATGAAACTCAGAGAAAGTTGAACTTGACTGGACCTTCCCATCTGTCTCCATGGCGATCGATTTGTAACTTCCATGGTAACTGAGTTTCAGAGTTTGGTCGTCTTGGACTGATGGAGAACAGAAGTTTATTGTCCTGTATATTTTACATCTGTTATCTGTTGGCTCTCACCACTCCTGATTTTATTTAGTCTTCCAGTGTATGGATCTTCTGTCAGAGATGAGGATCAAACCCAAAGATTTCTATAATACATATATAATATTTGTGGGGTTTTTTGTTTTACTGATAAGACAAATAGTTAACGTTTAGGCAAGAAAGCATCAATTAGTCAAAGTTCCTATATGATATGATAATAAAACCTGTTAAGCAATATTTTCATAGAAAGATATGTCAAACACAGTTCAAAATATCCTCTGTTGATAACTTCAAAACAAATCGTCACTGTCCTCCCAAAACCTTGGATGTCCAGATTTGCTGTTTTTCAGGAAATGGAAAAAACATTGAACTTTTTAAATGATTTAATACTGTGTTGTCAAAGTTGACAAGCACATTCTAATACTTTGCAAAGTGACAAACATAAAGGTTGACTAAAAATAATGATTCAAAACTAAATTTATCACAAACTATGGAGATACAACACTGTAAGAAAAAAACCCGTAAAAAAACGGTCAATGACTGGCAGCTGCGGCTGCCAAACATTGACCGTAAAAGTAAAGTAAAATACCCTAATTCAAAGAATGTGTAAAAACATTAAATTTACAGAAGATTTCATTAAATGTTTACAGGAAAATACCGTTTTTTTACAGATTTTCCCCAAATAATTATGATAAATCACCTTTAATAAAGGGACAATCCTAAAAATTCTGCAGGTAAATACCGTCATTTTACAGATTTTTCCCAGATAATTATGGTAAATCACCTTTAATAAAGGGACAATCCTAAAAATTCTGCAGGTAAATACCGTCATTTTACAGATTTTTCCCAGATAATTATGGTAAATCACCTTTAATAAAGGGACAATCCTAAAAATTCTGCAGGTAAATACCGTCATTTTACAGATTTTCCCCAGATAATTATGATAGATCACCTTTAATAAAGGGACAATCCTAAAAATTCTGCAGGTAAATACCGTCATTTTACAGATTTTTCCCAGATAATTATGATAAATCACCTTTAATAAAGGGACAATCCTAAAAATTCTACAGAAAAATACCATTATTTTACAGCTTTTTTATTACGATCAGACACCAAAATCTGATCTTCAAAATTACTGTGAAATATCCTCAACTGCAAACATACTCAAGCAAGCAATACAAAATATATACATAATTTTCACTATTTCAATTAAAATGTCGTAGGAAATTAACTACAAATAAAGTAAACACCACTATTGATTCTAAAATCCTTTTATTTAATGAATTCAGATGTCAATTTACAATATCAACCAATTATTCACAAACAGTTATTTAGAACCCCCCAGGAGGAACTGAAAAACTAAAAATGGTACTTCTCCATGTGTGTAACGTGTGTCTGTAAGCATTTCTATCAAAATGAGGTCAAGATTTCCCCTTTGAAATGGATGGAGGAAGCAACAAACTGTGCTTGAGCTGAGGGAGTTGTGGTCTTCTTCATTCTCCTAACCCTTGGGGGCTCTGTATAAGGTAGTTCTGATAACATTTAAGATTCCTAACTATACAGTGTATTATTAAGTCAAATTACAACATACCACAAAAGGTCAATGAAACTGTAACAGAGGTGCAACCCAGCAGAAAGATCAGACTTCCTCCAAATGGCCAGTAATCGTCTGGTTCTGCTCCTGGAGGGAACACACACACACAGAGAGAAAATATTACTGAAATGTCTTTACTGTAAAAAGTAGGATTTTATTTATAGTTCATTTTAAATGAACGAAGTTGTTTAACCATTGTTAACCATTTGGCACCACTGGATTCATACACCGCGCATATAGTACATGAGTACAATATTGTTTGTCTTTGTGCTGACAAACAGGCAGTAATATGGCCACTAGTATACACATACATTCACAGTCTTTATGTCAGGATTAACATGAATACTCACTGGCTCCTAAGATCTTGTGGCAGGAGACTTTTCATTTCCAAAATGTCTGCTTCATGAGGGGAAAACACACAGACAAACAAAGAATATTAGCCAGTTTATTGTTGAAGACATAGGCATGCAAAACTGTTAATCAACAGCCTCACACATACATTCATTCTTACATAATATTCTTATTATGACTGAACTTGGTTTCATTCTCTGTATGTTGTGCCTCTGCTTGCCTACCTGTCCCTGGGTTTAATGCTGCACCCCAGCAGCCGGTGATATCTTGTCACTCCTGGTTCTTCAGCCTTCTCATGATCACACAGGTGATGCACAACTACAGGTTCTTTGCTGTGTGAAATACAGATGGACACAGTGAAGAATATGGTAAATGGATTGTTCTTGCATATATAGTGCTTTTCTAGCATTATCAACCACTCTACAATACATGTCTATCATTCACCCATTCACACACTGATGGCAGGCTCTACCAGGGTGCCAACCCATGAGGAGCCCTAATTATTTACACTCTCAACTAGATAAGGAACACCAAATAAGAGATAAGCATTCAATCTCATTCAGTCTCTCAGACTCACCAGGATTTATTAGGCAAATAGTATGATTCATATAAATACCTCTTAAACATTCAAATATTGCTTCCTTAAAATATTTTGTAGTATAGGCTGTATATTTTTTAACTTACTTTGACTTTCCCTCTGGCAATCATCACCTTGTCTTGATGAGCATCTCTCTGGAATTAAAATAATATTAGTAAATGTATGTATTATGTAAACACGTACATAGAACTTAACATACATTTACATTCATTGTTACTGTGTGTAATGCTGCTGCTACACTGCAATTTCCCAACTTGGGATCAATAAAGTATATCTGTCTATCTGTCTATCTCTCTCTCTCTCTCTCTCTCTCTCTCTCTCTCTCTCTCTCTCTCTCTCACACACACACACACACACATTGTGACCAGAAGTTTGGCTGCATTGTAACTTTAAAATTAATATTTTCAGAAGGCAGTAAGGCTGTTACCACTCACCAAAACTGCTACCGTTATTACACAAGCACGTTATAACAACGTAACGTAAGTTAACGCTATTACTGAGCTGTACATTAGGTTGACTCAGCAACAAGTGTCTGTAATGTTAGTAACATAACGTTAATGGCATTATACATATTTGCTACCCGCAAACAGAACAAGCAAACCATCTCGACTAAAACCACACTCAATATTAACGTTGTGTTACCACATTAACCTGTAACATCAGTTAACGGTAATTACTCTGCATTTTGCTAGCTAACCTAACAGTCTGACAACGTTACAGTCTAAATTATGGATATGAACACAAACATGACTTTAGGTTATTAACTTAGAAAAATAACAGGGAGATGTTCTCTTACCTGATATCGCCAGTAATTCATTAGGAGTGGAGCGACAGAGTAGCGCTGAAGTCCTGCAGCTGCAGCATTCAAACTGACGTACTTTCAAATGAAGGCGCGCTCAGTGCTCATTGGCCAGTTTCCTGGATGACAGGCGCATTGACCAATCATACAAATTCAAGTTCAAATTCAAATGGCTTTATCAAACGGCCTTTACATTGTACATATTGCAAAAGCAAGCGTTTGGATTTAAACATAATAAAGTGTTTGCACCACTGTCATTTGTGTTATTCTGAATCTTGCCTTTTGTGAACACTTAACAGTAAGTCCACACTAAATCACAAATGGCAAAAAAGTTTCTGCTGCACTGCTGTCTTGATGTTGGATTTTATCACTTTTTTTTTCATTTACAAATTGCAGAGGGTAAAATCTTATTTCATTGTAAAACTGTCCCTCTGTCCCTCTCTGTCCCTCTCTCTCTCTTGAATGTAAAACCACATACAACTAATGAGATTAACCGTAAAATAAAATAAAAAATCTTAAATTGACAATATGGAGATAAACCTTTATATAACGAGCAAAGCGTTTAAAAACAGGCAAATATCATAATTATTACAGTAATTTTCTGTAAAAAAATTGGAAATAACTGTAGTTTTTCATTATTGGCATAACATGTAAAATAACAGGCAGGTTGTTAATTTACAGATAATATCTGTAAATTTACTGTTTTTTATACTATTTAAAAAAAACGGAAAAACTACTGTAAAAATTTAGAGTAATTTACTGTAAAATTACATTTTTTTTTTACAGTGAAGGTCTCAGAAATACAGCAGCGATATGCTATCATTTGTTATCTCTCGACAGTTTACTAAAAGATTTTTCTTAAATCTTATCATAGTGTTTCCATTGGTTTTCTTATGCATCGTTTTACAAGCATTGGGAATTAGGGCCCCTTTGTGGGACCTTTCTCATACACGAGCTGGAACAGAATGCAGTATAAAAGCAGACGAAATGGGAAAGCCGCCAACAAGGATGACAGGTGTGTAGGAGCATTGTGGACCAGGACATGATTGTGTTAAGACCAGAGATGAAACTGAAGATTTGTGTGGGAGTCTGCCAAGAACAAAGACATCATGTTGGGAAACAGAAACGCTGCCACTGGCACACACACACAATATCACAAAACTTTTATCAACACCACAATTCTCTCAGGGGTCCAAAGCTGTCGTAGTGATCAAAGGAGCAAAATTAGGCATATATGGCATGTGACTGCAGGATATTTATACCAGAAAACATTCAGGCACTCTGAAAACAGGTAGCTGGTTAGATACAGTAAAGAAAAGCATATTGATAGGTTGTAGTACTCTTCGATAATTTATACTGACATCGTCTCTTGAATACATATCACAGGTGTGCTTTGTGTAACTGTGAATTTATAGATAATTCCTCAATGTAAACACAGACATCTTATTGCTGCTCTACAAAACATTCTAATCACTAATCAGGTTTCAACTGAGGATCAGTCAGTTAAACAATTAGTTAAGATATATATATATATATATATATATATATATATATATATATATATATAGAGAGAGAGAGAGAGAGAGAGAGCTATTTCTATCTAAATATAACATGGGGCCCCTTGCATGGAATTCGCCATTTTGTTTCTACAGTAGCCCTAAACGGACAAACTGCTCTACAGAGCAAGTTTCGTAAATATGCTATCTCCTCATGACTGTACATCATGACTGGAACTGAGATTGCCAATCAATTTTCTTAAAAAGTTTAATCCCAAATCGAGTATGTCATGAGAAACATGCTCTCCTCTTATAAATTTAGATTTAATGTATAAAGGCCATAATACACTAGCACATCTTTTTTCTTACGTACACATTTACTGACCGTTTTAACTTTAGCGTGATATTATCTTAATTGAATATCTATATATTACTAGGGATCTAATTAAGTTGTCAGAAAATTTGCCTCAAAGTTGTACATATCCAAAGTTTATCTCAATATGTAGATAAAAACAAAAAACGCAAGATGTTTGTCCCTTCATGCGCGCCATAGTTAGGTGTACATTGTTTTCAAGTGATTGTTTTAAAGTTAGCAGCCTGCCCTGTATATTCAATTCCAACCATTGTTTTCTTTGTCTGCTGAATATAACTCTCATAGTCTCCGGCCTAATTTTTGTGATGGCTTAGAACAGCTAATTTGGTGTTAATTTAGACCACCGAGAACGATTTCAATCATTAAAGCAGGCTTCCAAAAATACTGAGACCAAAAACAACCCATTTCTGACCCAAATACTACTTTTATCGGATCAAGCACTAGCTGTAAAGTGTATCATAACTTAATGTACCTGTCGATTAGACAATCCTTCATCTGCTGTAATTGGAGTCAGTGAACACAGACTGTGAGTGGGAAATGGAAGACCCTGAGAGGGATGTGAGACCATTCCACTTCACTCATACAGCCTATGGTTCAGTTTGCCATTGCACTTGTGCTGTGCTCTTGTGAGGCATGTCAGACGTCTGCTGAAGCTTCTCAAAATTTGCGGAGACTAAAAGACGCACAGTATAGGTGCACAATTGTAAAATAAAAAATTATAAATAAATTATAGTATCAGGAACTTCAAGGCCCCTCAAATGCCAGTCACCCTTTTTCCCCACTTGCGACCTGCCTATGTCAGTTGACGTAGTGCTTCGAAAGAGAGGGGTGGAGTGAGCCATTGGTTGCCATTCGCAACCTCACCACTAGATGCTGTAAAATCTCCACATTGCTCCTTTAAGATTATATAGTTTTTAATTTATAGTCTTTAGCATAAAATGTATAGCAAAGATAAAATAATCTACTGTATGTGTACTTTAAAGATACCATTTCAACGACAAAAGGCAACACTTCTCTTATTAAAAACATACAAAAATATGATTCATATAATATTATTATCTCTGCCATTTAAGTTTTATCTAAAAAATCAGAAAGTAAAATTAAAATTTTAACTGGTTGTTAAATTAATGTATAATGTAGCGGATTCTGATTAACAGTAAGTTCAGGCTTTTGCTATACATTTGAATGAATGTAATTCTCATTTAAGCATGTTTAGACGAAGGTTAGCCTATAAGGCCTGATATGATCAATATGTTGATGAAAGCAATAAACACACAGGAAACCAAATCACTGAAATCCCTGATAAAGTTTCAGGAAGCATGACTGAAACTCTTTCTTCATCATCCAAGTGACTGTATAAAAAGATAAGCTCATGTTTAATATACCAGGACTGAATCTATGACTCCACACCTCTCCTTCCGCTCTGCCGAGCACCCATTTCTTATTATGCATATCATTTTGCATCTGAATCCACTGCTTTTATTAGTATCCTGGGGATAGGACACATGAAACAGCCTCTCACACCCAACCTCGCCAAACATTAGCTCAGAAATAGGTCTCAGAACCCACCAGGGCAGCAATGCCTACTGTAGCACCTACCATGAATATATTTATAAGCAGCGCTGCCAGTAATGTACACCTGCTTGGAAACAGGATGTTAATATAATCCGCTTGAAAAATTATTCACGTGCTTGCTTTCATCTGCTAATAAAGCTAATTATGAAAAAATACCATAACAAAATGATGGCTTCAGTAGTCCATTAGGATGATCCATCTCCCCCTAATACCAGTGTTCGTCATGGGCGATGGGTCATAATGTGATGTTAACATCCACTAAAGTTAATTACAAAGCGGCATCAGACAATACGCTTGGTCAAGCCAGATATTTAATATACGTTATAAACCTTAAGGATTTTTTGTTTGCTATGAAAGGCTAAACCCCCTTAACAGCTGCTTCCAGTTACAAAACATCAGATCTTGGCAGCTGTGTAATCCATCTAGTTCTCTAGCACTCAGTATGGACCTTGTAGCCACTATAGCTGTTTGTCTTTCCCTCTGTCACAGTGTGCATGGTTCATTTACTGCCAGTCAACGTTCTCCCAATCTCACATTGCATGTAACAAAGCTTCATAACGATTTTATCACGTGAGAGTGATTCATACTGATGCAAATGTATTGAATATCACTGCGAGCATTCTGGCTGCATTTTCATTTTATTGTGTATTGGGGAGATAATTGGCAATTGACTGTGTCTATGCTCTCTGGAGCATAGACTGTAAATAGCACTGCAAGCTTAACAATCTGTAAACAAGAAACTTACAAGCAACAGGCACATTCCTTTTTTATCTCACATATTAATTTGGATTTTCTGGAATGCTAGTTACACTAACCAGACCAGAATGATTTCTATTAATGTACAGGATTATATGATGTAGTAAAAGAGATGTCATTTAAAGTTGTCGAACTTGTATGAACACTAAATAAGCTTTTTTGCTTATACAATGGAAGTCAAGACGTGTCATACAACGGAAGTCAATGGGTGCCAATCTTGTTTGGTTACCAACATTCTTGAGAATATCTTCTTTTGTGTTCTGCAGAAGAAAGTAAGTCATACAGGTTTAAAAGGACAAGAGTATGAGTAAATGATGAAAGAATTTTCATCACTTTAAGGAATGTGCAAACATCCGTATTAAGACAAACAGTAGCATAGTAGACATTACCATTTTAAACTTTATTCATGTAATTTAACCTGCAATATTTGTGCTACTTTAGATTTTCTAAGCAAGCGGTCGTATGGCTTTCATGTGGTGCATGATAAAATAGGCAAAAAATGAAATTGAATTACATTGAAGGAGGGACTTGCACGCAGAGAGAGCCGTGACAATGTTCATAGGTCACAAATTGCTGTTTGGATACAGGGGTCTTGCAACAACCCTCTAATAATGTTACTGACATTCCTCATGCTAGACAATTAGACATGCTAATTGCTTCATTTAATCATTTTTTTGAATTTTATTCCTCGTACTGTTTGTTAAACCTCCGTGTCCCCGGCTTTCCTCTCAGTGTGGCGACATCGCAACCAATTACTCACCATAGTTTGATATGGAAATCAATGAGATGATGAATGAAAACGTCAACTTCAAATCCAAATGAAGCACTTTCAAGTAAAAAACACCACGATTTAGCAGAGTTAAGCCAATTCTGTGTAATATTGATTTCATATGAGCGCAGTTCAATCATAACAGTACAACGTTCTTTAAAACACTTTTAAAAGATGACTTGTGAGAAGCTAGAGCAGCCCTGAACAGTTCATTTATTTTTCCCCTGGTTTAAAACAGACACAGTTAAAATGATTTGGGATTCTCATTGTGTGTTTTACCTCCCTCCACCACTTTTCTTCTTCGTTCTCTTCTACACCGTGCCTCTCATGAAATCACATTTGCACACATCCAGGCCAGAGATTAATCAAACTGTGGTGAAATTTATGCTGCAGCACATTTCTCCCACATGCAGTCTGATGAGAAGGATGGATAGCAGGTATCTACAGTATATCTTAAGGAGAAAATGGCAAGGGGTGTATAATAAAACTGTCTTTCTAAACAGCCTAGAGATATGATACATAAAACGTAGGCCTTACAAGAATACAGGAATAACCACGCAGTAACAGTTCATAATAACTTTCATTAATAACGTTAAGAAACATACAATAATGACTTTAGAAATTCTAAACAGATCATTAGGTCATTCAAATTCACAAGTTGACAAAATGTCATTAAACTTCATATATGAATAAACATGATACTGATGTGTTAAGCAGTTGTATTTATTAATGACTTATGAATGAAAAATGTTGCCACACATTGTAATCATAACAGCCATTATTTCAAATGTCATTCTTGTTCACACAGCGGGACACCTTGGAGAAATTACTCTTCATTCATTATATGTGGGTGTTTTTATAATAGGTTACGCTCTGAGAGATTCAAAAGGCATCCAAGACACCATGAGAGACAGGGGCTAACAAAGAGACTAAAGACCACAGCCTTTAGCCTTAGCTTTGTGTAATCTCATGAATGAAAAACAATTCTGTTTGTCACTGGGTTTCGTAGATATCCAATCAATAAAAAGTATTAAAAAGTGTTACAGTATTTAATTGTTTAAAAAGTACAGTGTATTTTCAGTTTCCTGAAAAAACAGTAAATTTGGACATTGACGATATGCACATTTTGTGAAGAAACTTTCTAATAATGCAATATTGCTCGAGCAGGAGTGTGATAGTGCCATATATAAGCATGGCTGTGTTGAGGCCAGAAGCTATCACAACCGCTGATTTAGAGCACTATCACACGACTACGAGAGCAGTTTGATGGCACAAGTGTGTACATAAATCAGAAACAACATCTGAGTGTCTTTAAAACCCTCCGGTTTTTAAAGGAAATAGGGAACTACTTTCTTCCGCCACAAATTCCAGCCCAGCATTACAGTTAAACAAACCTCTCTAACTCTGTTACTAATTCCAAACCGTCATATCTTTTGGGTTTGTGCTTTGCTGCTTCAGTGAAGTTTTTAGTGAGAAATAATAAGACAGGACATGGTGTGAATAAAAGAGAGAGACTGAAAAACACAACTCACAGAGAATGTGTTATTCCCATTGCACTGCGGTAATTTCCATTGTTTTTAATGTAAACATGCATTTGTTCACAGTAAAGCACGTCTCGAGTCTCACAGTGTAATTTTGTAGACCATTCCTGTGTGCTGTGAATTGCTCCAAGAAGCCTTATTTAGCATACATTTATTTGTGTCTTTTGAATGCTGTAGGGTGGAACTTGAAATCAGTTTGCATGTTGTACAAAGTCAGTCTTTATTACATGCATATGAGGGCACACGCACACCTTTATGTCAAACTAGGGGTGCTTTATGGGAAAAAGAAGTTCAAGTGGATGAGTGCCAACTGTCAGTGAGGTTAATGTTGTATCTGTCCTCCTCTGTGCTCAGTGTGACAATGTGCTGATTGTAATTGCTAAGCACTAATAACAAGGAGGTGCGAGTGCGACTGTAGCATTTATTAACTGTGGGATGCATAATACAGAGAGACAGATGAAAATACTCTTTTTCTTTGCCCCACAATGCGTCTTCTATGACATTTATTACATAGTCACAGATGCATTACATTAAATATGATTAAATATTTGGCTCACTGGAATACTTAATTTTGATTGGCCATTCAACAATTCGGTCAAATATTACTTGCATAATGATTGCTATTCATTAATTCGTTCATTCATTGATCATTAGCATCTTTGTAATATGTGGGATCATGTGCAGTCAAACCCCTAATCCAAGACCTGTGCCAACTATGTCTGTAGCCAAACGTATTTGAATCATTTCTGTAGTAATTGCAGAAGAAGGTAAACAAGCACGGCATTACAGAATGACCCCATTACTCTGAGAGACGATAATGATAATGGAAAGAAAATTTCAGCTAATCTTCAGAATTCTGCTACGCAACCACAATTATTCTGCATGATCCTTATATTACATAAGATCATATTTTTAATGAAAATGTTATTATGTAAAGTGTTATATTCTTGAGAAACTAAGCTTATAAAATGAATGCCATGTTGCTGAATTGTCTTGGAGTTTCGGCTGAGACGCCCTGCCTCATCTGTTCACACGAAATAATGAAGGCATGATAACTTGTCCCCCAGCTCCGGTCGTCTTTTGCATAAAAAAAGGCAGGTGGGCTGTTGAGCATGCTTCCGTCACAGTGCAAATGTTAGCTTTGCGCTCCACAGACACCAGATCAGCCATCAATGAAATGAATGTTTTAGCATGCGGACCCGGCTGAAGCTCCCATTACATTCTAGTTTGAAACCACAATTCTCACTCGTGATAGTAGCAGTGCTCATTAAAAAATCATGCCTGCTTCTTTCATTTGTAATCTAATGCTGAGAAAGGTTCCACAACGCTGGGCCTCCTGACATTTATGTGGGTGTGCGGTGGGTGTTGTAGAAATCAAATTGTCCCCTGCGATGTCATTATGTGACAAGCCGAAGCTCTCAGTCCACAAGGGTCAGTTCTGTCCGTTGTCAGGGGAATACGCTCAATAAAGCTGTTCGTTGACTCGTTAAATCTAATTTAAGGACCCTTAATTACGTTCTAACAGACCAGGCAGAAGAAGAACTCCACCAAATTACCTGAAATAAGCCATATTTTTTCCAGCCACATATTTTTTGCTAAACACAGGAAACGTGCGGATGATCATTTTGATGGGTGAGCTCTGTACACACAATATACGCTCTCATCTGGTCTGTAATGGTGTTTGGGCATGAACATTGGCTCTTTTCTCCTGGGCTGATATGCGTGTGTCTGTGTGAAGGACACATTTTTAAAGTCCTTTGAAAAAAGACGGTTTGTCTGTCCTCACTTTCACACATTTGGCAAATACAATTATCCAAAGTGACTTACAGTGCATTCAAGATACATTTTATCGCTTCCCAAGGAACTGAACAAATGAGGCTGAGCAACAGGTACAATTTTAATTAAAAAGGTTAATTGACCAGTTCATGTTTAATATAAAAATGTAGCTTTATGCTGAAGGTAAGGTTTAGAGAATAGTCTGTTGAGCACCTTTGAGTTACAGTAGGAGAACGATTGGACTCCATTTAATAAGAACTTTGTGTAATGGCCAGATTAAAAGATTTTCTGAGGAATACAAATGTTTTGTATGTGCTGGTTCATAATAAAATTCGAAATGCAGATCTTTCAGTCCTGTGCACCCTGAGCCAGTACAGCAGAATTATTTCATCTTTTTCAATTTGGGTTAAGGCAAAAGAAACGTCTGATGCAAAAATAAAGACAATAGTCTATATTGTAAGAAAACTTTGTGTGTATAATCAGAAATTAAAGTTTCATAATCAGGGTGAGACTCATGGACATATGGACACTGAAAATAACAATATTAATCCAGATGAGACTAAAATATAATTTGCATTGTTTGCATGAATGCACTTAATTATCATTAAAGCTCAACATGCAAGAAATTCAATGTAAATGAATGTGTTTCATTACGGATTTGTGTGTTATTAGGTTAATATAATGCTGTACGTGTAAAGTAAAAAGCGTTCAATGGAAAATATAACTTACCAACACATAAAAATACCTATGATATTCATATCATGTTGCCTTTGCATTCCACAGCTGTATGTTCATTATTTCTCCACCACATTGTTTTTTGCTATGCGACGATAATAACGAGATCCAGGATCTTTAAGAGGGAATGGTTATCACATATAGGATGTAACAAAAAAGTTAAATCTACCCACAACAAAATAACTGCACTGCCAATACAAGCTCCTAAGCAACTGCTAGATTATTCTGACCCCTTACATCATTCACTTGCTACGTCTTGTTACGTCTCTGCATTGTTCTGCACTTCAGAACAGATTCCAGTATCGGGATTCACAATCCCTCTTATTTGTATAGTGACTAAGGGGCATTTGACAGCATTGAAACACTCTTCAGTGTTGTCCTGCCTTTACATCAAAGACCGGCAGCGAGATCTATTAGATGCCGTCATGTCCTGCCAACATGCATCAGTGCTCAGTGTGTCTCTATCTGCTCAAAGCAAAAAGGAACAACCCACAAAACAGTGGGTGTTCTGTACAGGTATAGTTGATATAGTACGTTCAGGAGTTTAAAACAAGATTGACACAGTTGCGATCAAAGTCGTTGCTGGATGTTAAGGTTTTAAATGTGAAACATTTTGTATGATGTGAATCGTACAAAAATGCACGATTATTAGAAAAATGCAACTCTGAAGCCCCTCCCCTTAACTCCACCCCTGAAACTAACATCACTGACACGAAGGGAAATCTTACTAAAATGTACAAATAGGATCGAACAGAGGACAACGAAATAGTCACCTTGTTGTTACGTATTCCTGTCTGATTTTGTTGGCTATAGAGTGCTTTTGGGGTCTGTAATTAACCAGGGCTTTTGGGGTAAAATGGCAGTGACTTATTACAAATGTGTGTGTTCCAGTCGTGGGTTTAGCGTCCCTGTAGACGCCCAGTGACCTGTAGCTGTCAGATTAGTTTTCCCTGTCTCAGAGGTGACTGCTGCTTGTAGCCAGTATGAAGCGTTTTAAAAGAAAAAATCTGTTTTGAAAACACTGAAGGAGATTTAAACGGTCCAGACAACAGCGATTACATTAAAATCGACTGATGGTAAACACAAAAGAGCAGATGCACTGTGGCCCAACATTGTTTCTGGAGGACCCCCAACACTAGACATTCCCAACACTAGACATTTTCTATGTCGTCTAGCACATCGATTTCAGTGTTTCGAGTTCTGATGGGTTGACTGAGAAGAACAAAAATGGATGTACACCAGAAATCCAAAATGTGTACCATTGATCCCCTAGGTTGATTACCACCGATCTAACAAAATAAGCAGTGAATTATTTGACCTTTCTTACACTGAATAGTGTTTATTGTGTTACATCTTGAACACTGTATAGAAAAAAAATTCTGTACTTCACAAAGTACAATGATAGTCAAAAGTGCCTCAGAATGGTTTGCTTTCCTACATTCCTTAAAACATGTTCTTGTGTGTTCAACAGAACAAATCGATTTATAAAGCAATTTTCCCATGGTAGTCAAAGTGGCCCAGTCATGATTGTTACAAGCATTCTTCCAAATATCTTTATCTGTGTTCATCAGAACAAAGAAATGAATACGTATTTGGAACGAGTAAATAATGACAGAATTTCACTTTTGGGTGAACGTTCCTTTAAATACCCCTAATTCATCTGTAGGATACCAGCATTAAAAGATAAGATATTATGCAATATTCAAAGCAAAAAAATAATCTGTTCTTTCAAAAGAAAATAGGACATTAATCATAATTATTTTGTTGGGCGGTGAACAAAAGCTTCTACTGAATTATTAAAAATGATTGTAATGTCCTTTGATAGAAGAAGGTCAGTCTGTGCTTTTTCAAATCCTCTTCACAGTGTCAAAGTTAACTGCAGTTGTCAGAGTCACTGCATAAAAGATTGAGTTGTTACTGTTTAATGACTTTCAGACTGGTAAAAGTCTGTCAGCTAAATCCAGAATTACCTTAAACGTAGACTCGGTGTCGCACAGATAGGATATTTCAGATGACCCCGCTTCTCTCGGCAGGTTTGCAAGTAATGACTTTAATCCCTTATTTGTCATTTCAGATAAGGCCGAGTGATTGACAGCTAACGTTTGTAGATGGGAATGGTAACCAAAGGTTGGATGTTAAAAAAAGGGTTAATCCTATCACCATTATGTCTTTGAATCGAGCAGTTAAGACAGAAGTTTTCCAGAAAGCTATATCTGTTATATATACGAGTTGCTTTAACTTAAAGTCATATTTTAGATTCTACAGCCAAAAATATGACATGTATATGAAAAATATGAAAGTATATTTTTATTTTAATGACCATAGTTTATTTAAGCGAGTGCTATTTTTCTATTAAAAAATTTAACATTTATTAATAAAAAGTAGTTTTAAATGAAATTTAGATACAATCCTCTAATGGAAATGGTTGTTTCTCATATGAAAGGCTGCATCTTAGTAAGGCTGCATATCTCGAAGACCATCTCATTCACTGTAATGCATTAATGGAAAGCCGTAAAATACCTTTTTGTAGTGGTACATTACATTTGATCTTTTTTCTTCAAGGTTTTTGTGCAACTTTCAGCATCAGGGGGGACAGAGTCTAAGCACTGTTGCGTCCATCAGTGTTCCTGTTCAGCGAAATTCACTGATGTTGACCCGAGGCAGATCTTGAAGGCAGCGAGCATAGAATGACATCTTGACAGCTGACAGTTCATTGGAAATGCCCGAGCAGCGTTTTTCAAAACAAGGAAGTAACTGCGTATAGCAAATTATAGCTACTGTGCATGCCAGCAAATGTGACTAACAAAACCTTTCTCTTTCTCCAACATGTCCCTAGCAACACCTGCTTCGATTTGGAAACAAAAGCAAAGATGCTGATCAGTAGATTGCAGTGAATCTTCCCTCTACAGATTTATCTCAGACGCATCCACCTCCCTCTAAGGAAAAATCCGGTATTCCAGAGACAACAAGAGGGGGTTAATGATTAAAGGGTGGTCAATTGTGCGGTCGCCATCTGTGTCTAAGCAGGCATGCAGTCCCTGCTATCAGTGTGAAAAATCAGCATCTCTGTGTTTGGACAGGTAAAACAAGATTACTGTAGGTAGGGGGCAGCAATGCTTCAGTAGATGTAAAAGTCTGAATTTAAGCACTGTTTGTTCTTTTACTTGTGCTACAGGCACGTGCATTCAGACATGCACACACAAGCTCTTCTGAGATCGTTGCTGATAGCATGCGCTGTAGAAAAGGTATAAAAACTGTTAATTGGAGTCAATCTCCAGCACATCACGCTTCACAAAGCCTGAAGAACATTCAATGTCCTCCGTCCCTCAGCACCTGCATGAAGCTTTCTGTGAAACACTAATAAGCAGAACACAGCACAAAAGTATTTGTGAAAAACACATAAAACAACATTGACAAAATGTTGTTTCTGCCTCGAAATGTATTTATCTTTTTTTACCAGAGATCATATTTTGGCCTAAAACAGAATGGAAGGGACCTTTGACACAAACCTGTAAAGTTAACAATTTATTAAAATTTTTATTAAATTTCAATATTACATATAATGTTATATTACATATTTGGCTTATTATTATTGTATCATATATTTACATGATATATTCATATAAATGATATATTAATAACATATTATTATAATTTGCATATAAAATACATTTTGTGCTTATATTCACCGTGGGTAATGAATAGAATAATGCTGAAAGGGATTTTTAATACAACATTAACATTAGCAACATTAACCAAAGTAAAAAAAACAACTTTTATTGTATTATTATTAAGTGTCTGAATATTTATGCAGTAGGCACATATAAACCGTTAAAGCCTTTAGGAAATATGAAGGAGCATTATGAAATTAATGAGCAGAGGGTGATCTGGTTCTGTATAAAAAGAAGCCAGAGGCTTTCAATGAAAGATTGGCCAATGGGGATCAAGCAGTGAAACCGACTTTGAGCTGCAGCATGAGGATAAAGCAGAAGAATGAGCTCACAGCCTCAAGCCAGGGACCACAGAGAGGATTTTCCCCTCTCTGTACTTCACCCTGCTGAGTAACAGAGCTCAGTGGTGCATCTCTCCAAATATCTCACTGCTTTTTCTTTCTTCCCTGGTACCCAAGACCATGAGGAACATCTTAGGGGCTGTACAAATCAGTGATAAAACAACCAGAAGGCAAGTTCACTCATAAAATGTTATCCTTTGAATTATTTCTATTGAAATATGTTGTACATTTAAAGATTATACTTGAATTGTGTGATCAACATCACAGAGATCTTTTTTCTCATGCAATTCAGCAATGAGATAGGATGGAGCTCACCTTATTAGTGTTGAAACCACTTGTTTAAAAAAGAATATTGTTTTTCTCACTGTCAGCTTAGATTTAAAGGGATATTTCACCCCAAAATAAAACTTCTGTTATCATCTATTCATCCTCAGGTCGTTCGAAGCCTGCACAGAAACACAAAATATATTTTGAGAATTGTATAAAGTGGTTTTAGAAGCCAGTTGGGTCCCATGTTGTATGGACACCAACATTCTTGCAAATATATTTTGTGTTCTGTGGCAGCAAGAAAGTCATACACGTTTGACATGATGAGCAAATGATGACAGAACTTTAATTTTTGGGTGAATTATCACGTAAACTCAATACAGTCAATGTAACATCACATAACTAATAGCCATGCAACGCTAACCAAGACAAAAGTAATTTAATTTTTCGTGGTATCATATAAAATGGTTTTGGTTTGACATAAAAATGCTGAATTTGAGAAATAAGTTTCATAAATGGTTTGTTTAAAAGTGTGGAGTCATGAACTGGAAGTCTCCCTCCTCCAGTCTTTTTTGTGATCTTAAACTTTAAGCTGCGCTGGCAGATGGTCTACATATATTTTTGCTGAATTATTAAAAACGTCTTTTAGCAATTGGTGGAAAGAACAGTTTAATTACTGGTTAATGACAGACAGACTGCCCGAGGCTCAAGAAAGATCATTTTCTTTCCTCAGACAGAGGTGGGGTCCCAAGGCAAAATTATTCAATGAGGAGGACTTTTTTTGTGAACATTTCTTTGTCCTAAAAATAGAATTTGACAATGACCAAATAAAAGTATAGTCAAAACACATGTGATATACCAAAATGTTTACTTTTACAACATTAAATGTCAATGCCCAAATATTATCATATATTACCAAAACATTGAAAATTAAGAAATGCTCCTTTGCATAAAAGTATGGTTAGCATGAAATGTATTTTTCTTGTCTAAGTAATTGTATTAAATGTATTCTCCTAATAAATATAAATGTATCTGTATCATCCCTTTCACATTACGTTTAACAAACTTTATTATTCAAAGGGACATCCCATGCACAAATCCTTCTAATAAATGTCACAATATGCTGCTGGGTCATTATTTACCAGTAAGGAACAATAAAGGTCTTCAAACCTTGTCACGTGATTTCTGGTAAGGGAACATGGGGAGCTTCGATGCTCCTTGGTTTTTGCAGTGCATTGTGGGAATTTTTAGGGAACAAACGTTTTAGTGCACTGGAAGGATTTTGCGAAAGAAACAGCTCTTAAAATGACTCCCAGGCTACTGAACAAGGGAGCTGATTGAGACACAAGCTGTGCCCCAAATGACATAATATGCACTATGCACTTAAACTATGCACTCAACCATGTAGCGTGTGAATTTTAGAAGGGTAGTATCATCCGAAATGCAATACTAAACGGTTTTATTCTAACCGGAAGTGTACTGGTTTCCCAGACGAGCGCAAATGACATCAATCGCACGACACAATGCGTGTGAATAAAAATCAGCTTGTACATTGTACATTTAGTGTAGTTTTCATCTGTTTTGTCCAGCATTACTTCAGTCATTATCAGATTGAAGCGTTATCACTCTGCAGAGATTTGCTTGAGCAGCGTCCGACAGCCCCGCCTCCCTTCCACTACATAAGTGAAACTGTGACTGTTGAGTGCATGAAGTGTCCACAGTTCCACACTTCATATTTTCGGTCCAAATAGTGCATCATCCGGGTCCTTACAGTGCACTTCTTTTTTGAGGATTTTCAATGTGAACGCACTACTCACTGTATTTATACTACAAAATGACGTAGAATAGTGTATAAGTGCGCAAATTGGGATGCAGCGACAGGCTCAGTGACTGCGTCCGAAAGCTTAGGCAGCTGACTTGTTGCCCCGCTGTCTCATGAAGCAATGACTTTGGATGCAGCGTTTAAGCATGAAGGCAGCTCCCAGAAACGCGTTCGGACAGCCTTCAGAGGCAAAGTGCGCCTTTGTGATAACTAATCGAATATTTAAAAATTTCTCAATAAAAATGCAATGAAAATTTGAAAGAAGAGAAAATGGAACTTCTTTTACACAAAAACTGTGCTATAGCGGCTTTCTTGGCTGCCATTTTTTTTTAACTCGACCCTGCTCGACCCATCACATTCCCCGCGTGAGCACGCACATAGAATTGTGGGACATGAAGGCAGCGAAGGATACATGTATGCTGCCTTCAAAAACCGACCTGATGGAGGCATCTCGGGAGACAGGAAGTAAAGCAAACATTGGATTCGGACGTGCTGCCTTCCTACCTTGAACTGTTGCCTCCAAAGGTAGCATTTTAGAGCTTTCGGACCCAGCCAACGGCATTTGATGATTTTACATCACTCTATTATCTATTTACTTCCCGTTTAGATCAAGTCAAAATGGTGCTACATGGGAACTCCATGATGTGATGTAGCCTACTAGGTTTGTGAAGTTGTTTGTGTGTTGTGTTTGAGGCAGCAACACGAACAAGGTTGGTTTAGCCCCAGAGGATTCCTGGTAATTATAAAACACAGAGTTGACTCACGTTAATTAACAATCCAATTACAGTTCCCTGCATTTGATTTTTCCCACTCACGTTGTAATCGTGCAATTTTTCCATCTCTTTCTTATTTAAATCATATCATCTTGTAATGAGGTGTAATCGGTCTGATAATACATAGGCCATGCCAATTAAAATGGAAATGTATTATTACATCTCATCTTTTGAAATCCCTAACACACCCACCCTGGCTATAACCTGCATTTCTTCATCAGATAAGATCCACTGTTCGACCAAATAGTGAACTTACAACTAAAACACTACTTTTCCAGCTTAGATTTCCTCGTATTTCCTTTATTCTCTGCTCCCTGTCTCTCTCTCCAGCTTTCCCAAACTCTACCTCTCTTTCCCCCTCCCTTTCTCTTTTATCTCCCTCTTTCCTTGTCACGCACGCCATAGCAAACACACAGGGTCCGCATCAACTCTGCGCGCTTGTGTGAGTGTGCGTGCGTGCCAAGTGTCCATGTGTGTGCGCGCGTAAACTCGCGTGTCTCCCTCAGTGATGTGACAAATCAACAATCGCCGGAATCTGATCTCTTAAGCCTCCTTGTGGTGGATTTCAATTTGACGCACTAAACGCAGTGGAGGTGCACGATTGCGCGCTCGCACACACTCCCTGCCCGCTCCCGCATTTATGTGTGTGTGAGACGGCGTGCGCGTGTGCGCGCCTGAGCGTGTCTGCTCGCTGCAGCTCCGGCGTCGGGCAAACCCTCACTGCTGCACTTCAGCCAATGTGGAACAGCGCGTCTGGCAAAGCTGCCGTAGCTGACCGTCTCGCATGGCTCTCGTATGCGCGCTCCTCCTGAGTGCGCTGTTGAAGAAGCGGACATGTGCCATCGCCACTGGAGACTGACGGTCTCACTGCCTTCCTCTCCTCCGCTTATGGTCCTCTCAGGGTGAGTGTGCCCTCCATCCAGCCTTCTCTATATTTGCACGTCAAGGACTGGAAGGAAGAGTCTGAGCGTTGCAATGTGCTGAAGGCTTCATTGAAATACTGGACTGGTAGTTACTTGCCGTACATGGGCTGAGTGAGTGAGCCTGGTTCAACTATTACCTTATACCTGCCGGGACCCAAAGATGATCATTCATTTTAGTGGTGGAGATATGAAGAGCTCAGAGGTTTGGGATGCATTTGGTTTGTTTAAAACTATTTTTCTAACACGGTTAGAAAAGTATTTCTCGTGCCGTTTTGCTTTTTAAGCTGATGGATTTCTGGTGACATCTTGGTTTGATTGGGTCTTTTTAGAGCCTGACATAATGCATGTAGAAGGTTTTCTTGAAATCTACGATATCGATATTTCTAGGTGCAAAGCAATCTGATGTATTTTGGCTGAATGCATGTCCTTCGTGGGTGAGAGCTTCCTCACCCACACCTGACATGCAGAGCAAAACGTGTGTTTGCGTTTAAAGGCTGGAACCTTTTTAGCACATGAGGTGCATTCTAAGTGCTGTATAAATATGTAAAAGTTGGTTAAATTTCAACGGTGTTGTGTCATACAGACCCGTTTTAAACATCTTCCCATAAAAAGTCACAATTATCTGTAGTTAAATAAGCATTTAATCGAGATTTTGTAGTAGATATATCGAGTAACACTATCAAACACGGACATTTGATGTGACATATAAACCTGTCAGCACAACATGAGGCTGTGACTTGAAATGAGATCATGCCTGCTGAATGATATTGTATTGTGTGTGTGAACGAAAGAGACCGAATCCGAGATTTCCACATTCTAGGGTCCACACCATAAAATTCCACTTTTGTTTTGCTGTGAATAAGAATTTAATTTAGTTAACGGTACACATGCCAGTGTATAAAATGCTACATATACATTTCGTCTCAGCTGTTTCGAGTGTTTAGTAAAATGATTCCTTCAAGACAACTTCCATCATTCTTTCATCACAATTCTCTGTGAGGGAAAACGAGATGTTCTCATACTGTACGCTCACCTGTTGAGAGGAACCGTGAGGTGCATAACATCACATTTTTTTTGCACTGTCTGTACCATTTCCTTCAAACACACTGTACTTTACATTCCTCGGTCCTCTGACTGAACTCGAATAAAGACATTATGTTTTTTTAATTTTACTTTCTTATTTAGTTCTTGTTCACTCAAACTAAGTCAACACCGATGGCCAGTTAAAACAAGATTTTGTATTCAAACACGATTCTGATAAAGAAAAGAATTTAGATGACAATTTACAGTATTTTATTCAGTATGCACAGCAATTAACCCCTAAAATTCATCATTGTAGGAAAAAGCCTGGAAATGACATGCCTATATTCTTTCTTAAAAGCAACAATGTTGTATGAATAATGAATGCACCAAAGGGTTAACCGCCTCTCAGTACTCACAGGGTTTAATAACACCTCGGTGTAGATCACAAATCCAAAAGGGAATTCCTGTCTGTTTAATACTGCTTGTTATTGGGATTAGCTCCAAATTTCTTATTCAAGACTGCTCGTGCAAAGCTGTGGTAATAGGCATTTGCGTCGCTGTACATGCATACGTGACTTGCAGATAAGCCTGTACATTTACGGTTATAAAATACACCTTTTTTGTACGAGCCAGCAGCCTGAGGCATCATGTTTAGCTGAGCCTGATCCAGCACAGTTGTAAAGAGATTGTGAATTTGAAAATTACAGACTGAGATACTCACACGTTCAAATATAAAGCGTGACTACTGTCTTCATAATTTTTCTGAGCAGGAACTCCACGGTGGATGTAGATAGAACCGGCATCCCCTGTTACATATTGTATAAAATTAAGTGTTGCAAGTGAATTGTAATGCTTACACCGCAAAGCCTTAAAATCAATATCCATTCATGATATGCATTTGTACATCATGTTTTAAATTTACTTTGTACATTTTAACGTGGGAGAAACAATGAAACATCAAAATGTTGTTTACAAGCTTAAAAGAATAGTTCACCTCCAAAATGAAAATTATTTGATCATTTACTCACCCTGTTGTCGTTTTAAACCTCTTCGATTTTCTTTCTTCTGCAAAACACGAAAGTACATATTTTGAAAAATGCTGGTAAGCAAAAACTTGGTTCCCATTGACTTATGGACACAAACCAATGCAAGTCACCAAAGGTTTTCTGTTACCAAAATGTTTTAAATATCTAGTTTTGTGTATTCTGCAGAGGATAGAAAGTCATACTGAAAAAGAGGACGTGTAAATAATAACAGAATTTTCATTTTGAAGGTGAAATATTCCTTTAAATAGTTGGCTACACTTATTGGATGAGACATTTTCAAATGCACATACCATAGTGATAAAAACTCGCTAGATATATACAAATATAAACCATTCTGGAAACATTTACAAATTAATCAATAATAATGTTCAGTAGACTATTCATATTTTTGAGAGATCTTCTTTCCATGAATTTGTCCCAGTTTGAAAACAACAAGCTTTAGATGTGTTGATGCACTTACATGGCTTGAAATAAATACGGTTTGGGAGTGGGGTTCATCCTACTAGCTAACTTGCATCATCATTTAAATTAACAGGGATTTCTTTATCTTCAATTTGAAAGTTTTAAAAACTTAAACAATGTAGGGGGGTTCAGCTTCAGTTGTTTGTGATAAATTATTCTCAGCAAAAAATGTATGTAAAGATAAGAAATTTATATATACATTAGAACGTATTAGTATTTGTCGTGTCCTTCTTTTGCTTTTTAATGACAGCATGCACAGTTGGCATGGACTTCACAAGTTTGTGCAAAACCTGATGATCCATGTTATTGTTGATCATATATTTCCAGTTCTAAATTAAAGTCAGAATCCCATATTCTGCATATTTAAGCATATTAAAAAAACTGTAAAGCTAGCACATAAAACTTTGTCTCAGCATTTGCATTTGTCTATTCCCTTTAATAAGGCAAACATATATGCTAGACAGCAGTCTGAAGACGTTTGCTCTCCCAGCGAGCAACCTTTCAATGACTCATAACTTTTCACTGTAAAGCAGTGTTAGGGCTTTTTCGGTTTCAGACTGTGCAGCCATGTGGTGACAACACAAGGCTACAACAGCTAAAAAAAGTCATTAGATTGTCTTCCATGCTAAGGTTTCGTCCTAGCTGAGGGGGCTCAAAGTCCTTTGCACAATAAAACAGAGATTAGAGCTCTCCCAATATTAATGACTGTTGCACCACATGCAGTTCTGGATTATATTAAAGGGGGGAGGTAGGAAAGGATAAACAGGATCATGGTTACGCTCACTGGGATGTATTTTAGGATATTTTTAGCATAATGCCTCTGAACCTTGTTTATTGTTCACAACTACAGTACTACAGCATGCATGCATACACCTATAAATACCAAATTATATTTTGATATTCTGATTTAGATAGCATTTGATTGGACAAAATGTCATCAGTGATGAGTCATCGGTTTTGCACCATAGGTTTGTTTGGCACTACCTTAAATATGCAGCAGGAGATGAAAATAAACTTTTGCTTTAATGTTTTGTGGGGATGGGATTTCATTTGGGCGCTAACAAGTAATTCCTGTAGCTCAAAAACATTTCGGGAGAAGCTGGGTAAGGGATAATGTCAGTAACGTGCACAAGAAGTTTGAGGGGCAGTTGCTCTGACCTGAAAAAAGGCCAAAAAAACTAAACTCACGGACTATATGATGGACTGAGAATAACAGGGTCTTTATTAAAATATATGTACACAAAGAAGTAAAACACTGAAATACAGCACTCAATCACCTTAACTTCTACTAATAATGACACAGAGAAACATGACTTGAGTCATGAAAATCCCTACTTCAATATCTCTATCATTATCGTATCAAATCACTGATAGGTTTTTCCAAATTTACATACTAAACATGCAAAGCTTCAAAGGAGAAGCCGCCTATTATGGGCCATTTCAACAAAAATATTCAGAACTTCTTTCTTGTCGATTCCTATGCCGTTCTCTATGGCCAGCAGGAGGAGGTCAGACAGCCGCTATTGACCACACTGATTTCTGAGCCTTGATTTGACCAGCTTCAGCTTTGAAAAGGAACGTTCTACCGTTGCAATGGACACGGGTAGAGTAGCAGACATGCAGCCAGGGGCGTTTCTAGGTTTGAAATATGAGGGGGGCTCAGCCTCCAATGAGGATATATATAATTATATAATACATAGACACTCTTAGCACCACATACTGTATACATTACTAAAATACATAATTAATAAAGAATATGCAGAATAAAGACAAGTTATTGTTATCCAAATTAACAAGCACCATTTATAATTCAAAATGACACAAATCCATATAATAAATGTCACAACTGCTGAATCATTATTTTCTAGACGGAATAACTTGATATGATGTTGCTGGCTGCCATCCATTCTGATTAGCACAAGCTCTGTCACTCCTGTGCATGACTGCTTGTTCATCTTTGACATCCACAACATATTTTAAATTGATACAAAAAATACTGAAGCATCTGAAAAACGACAATGAGCTTCTAGGTTCACTTTTGTTTCCTCGGAACTCAGAACAATGAATAACACAGCAGCCGCACCAGGCTGTACTACACTTACTGCCTGTATCCAGTATCTGCCCGTCGTCTTTCCAGGGCTCTCAAAAGAACTACCATCAGCTCTATATTACTTATTTGCAGAAAAATAAAACAGCACATTGTCATGAAGGACACATTTCTGTGCGCTATTATATCATCATGGTCGTTTTGTAAAGTATGCCGTCATTGGTGTGAAGTGCTTTCATTTTGCTGTAGGTAACGTAAACAACTAGTTAATAGTGTGGCGAGGGGTGAACGCAGACAAAACTTTTTACAGTTTATGGGAAAGGGTCTTGTATCACTCCCGCATCGTATTTTGTAAGCTGCGTTTATAACAAAGAATGGCAAAGATTCAGATGTCATGTTAATGCACACACCTATTACCGTTACTCTGCTTATGATGTTCACTCCATTCTGTGCTGTTGTGAACTGAAGAATGCGCTAAATAACGCAGCCTGTGGCCGTATTCATAACAAAGGTAAAAGGGGTGCTAGATCTCGAATTCTGGGACAGATTACATAATTACAATATTTTAGGGGGGCTAAGCTAGAACTTTAGGTGGGCTTTACCTCCGCGACAATCTCCTTCTAGGGCCGCTCATGCAGGCTCAGCTCAGGTGCCGGTCACGTGCAGAGTTTGCCCTTCCCCTCTTCCTACTTTCCTTTTCGGTGCCCGAATATGGAAGTGAATGAGGCTTTGCGTTTTTTTTATCTAAGCCTATGTGCAATTCTGCATCCATTGTACGATTATTCTTTTTTTTTTTAACCTCGGAAGGGCAGCGTGAGTCAAGAAGGGTATATGGGCAGTTGCCCGGGCAACCTGAGTAACCCCCCTGTGCATGTCCCTGGATGATGTACAAAGTTCACATATTAAGCATTAACAAAGCTTATAAAGCTTTAAAACATACTATGAGTCGTAATAACCTGCTTGTGTTTAAAAAAAAAGACAGGCTCCAACATTGTTCGTTTAAACCAGCTACAGGCTTTTGATCGTCCACTGGTGGCTGGCTACAGTACACACCCGCCCTCTCCATGTAAATAGATAGGACAGGAGCCAAACTATAAAATCCAATTACAATTTTTTTCCAAATATGTTTTCTATAGTCAGTGTTTTATCACGTTGATCACATGTCCAAGTGTTTGTTTTTTGAATAAGTTTGGTCTTAGTTGTTTTAGTTTAACATGATTTCTTCGTTTAGGATTGAGTCATCAGGGAACATGGGCAGAACCTTGATTCTGCCCTACACTTCGTGCTCACTACTGGGCAGACTGTGGTTCCACTGGCGTTTCCTTCTGGGCATACCCAGGCTCCAAACTGACGTTTTTGTTTAACATGTCAGCGCTCATCGTCGGACGTGTTAAGCTTGATTCATTACAATCTGTCCACCTTTTTTACAGTCTATGGTTTAGACAATTGTTTTTACAAGACTGCACATTTTAAAGGCATCTATTAGTGAATTTTACATTTTGGTAAATGCTAGCTAACATATAGATGGCATCAAAGTCAACACAATAAAATGTCAGCAACAAAGTTCAGAGGACAAACCAATAAAAAAAGGTCAACCTTTATTTTTTCGATGAGCTGTAATGCTAATTAATTGTCATGTGTCACTAAAAATACATCAAATTGTGACGTCTGTGACATTTTGAACAATATTGCAGTACAAAGTGATCAACCTTTCTTCAAAGCGACGTAAGGAATGTCAGTTTAGTGTGTTATCAAAAGAGCAACAGACAGGGAGGCCTCAAGACCTCAGCATTAAATTAACAGACAATCGGTTTTATCTATGGCAAAAGCATCTTGAGGATGTACCGAAGTAGTTACTGCTCCAATTCACAAGTTCTTATTAATCTCTTAAATTAACTTTATGCTGCTTTTTTTCTTAAACAATTAGAAAAGAAGTACAAAGCATTTTTCATTGAAAATTGAAACAGTAAAACAATTTTAATTATAAAATGGCAAAATAAATGAGTTTTGATTGAAAATAATGTACAGTAAAATGCCAGGTAGATACTATTCAAAATAATTGCTTTAACAAACCATGTTTTATTAACTTGTTGAGTATTTTAATACAAAATCCTGTATTATTTAGTTAGTAACTGAACAGTGTATATCTTTAAGCTACAGGCACATTTCACAAAATAATTTCTATTGTGATTGGAGCAGTCAATATGGGCTCGCATTGCACATTCCCCAAACACATACATACATTAACAGCAAACCATCGATTGCAGTAGAGATATTCTGCATTCCCTCTGCCTGCCTAAAATATGATTGTTTATATTGTTTTATTGTTTCAAGCCTACAAACTCTACGTCTAAGCCTTTACGGTTTATAAAATACATGAGGCATATTATTGTTTATAGGCAATTGCTTCATTGTATTTCTAAACATTAGCACCACTGCTAAACATTACAGTGTGTCGTTCATACATCATGCTTCATTTGCATTACAAAACATGAATAATACTTCTAGGTTAACAGCTGAGAACGATATCATAAAACTAAGCTCCTGACACACGCAGAACAATAAAACCGGCCTGTGCCGTTAAATCCATGTAATGTAAAAGGGATACTAATTACATCACTTCGGTGTAAAAGTCCAATCAGCTCGCACATCCACAGGCAATCTTATTATCCTCCAAAAGATAAAAATAGATTTTTGATACGAAGTACCTGGTGTAACTGACCTCCATATCAAAGGTCTCTTTCGAAATTGTATTTCAGTTTGTGGTCCAAGTTGATAGGTTTTACGCACAAACTGAGGTTTGAAACAAAGCGTAATAATATCTGAGTATATGATTATAAACAGTATGTATTTTAGTGTATGAATCCTGTTTTAATGATTGTTTGAAACTTTTCTCCTTTTCCAAAGGAAGAGCATTGGAATCTACATTCTCTATAAATGCCTTCGGCTGTGAGATCTATCCATTTCAAGAAAAGACGGAAAAGTATTGTGTGTTAAATCATTAAATAAACACATAGCTAGAAATGACACAGCTGTTTTAAGTATTTTCTTTTCACCAGCCGTTTTCAGTAGGACCAGCAGGCCCGTTTGAACCAACATCCAGCTAAAGTGCATGAGGAGAATTAAGAGGATTACTTTTGCAATTTTAGATTCAATGCATTACTCATAATCCTGGGGTGACGTGGCCAAATTGTCAGGGTTAAAGGGGAACCTCTGTGTGTATGGCTTGAGAGAGAGAGAGAG